>NW_009629936.1:86982-110701 GCF_000690535.1 Cariama cristata
ATGAACATTGTATGTTTCTCATAATACCAATCCTGGACAGTCTAAACATTGGCACACAAGCCTTATCAAAATGTTGAAGCATTTATGCGAGTAATACGAATCATTCAGTTCTTTTCTATGTTATATTCTGTACTCTTCCAAGTCACTCCCACCTGAGGGTTTTGTAAAAAGCCATGGTCTCCACACTGCTCAGGTTAGAAAGGGAGGCTCAGAGCTACACCTGCATAGAGAATTTGGGTATGCAGAACACAGCTAATCTCAGAGGTGAGGACACTTGACTATATCAATAGCTACAAAAAAGGATTTATTGACCACCCTCATTTCAGTGGGCGGTTATGCAAAAAGCCTTTTCTGACTTCATAGGGCAGATTTTTCAGACTTTGGCTTGCAGTCCTGATAAGATCAGCAGTAAGAGATACACAAGGTTGACATGCCAATATAAAATTTTCATTAGGCAGACAATAGAAGAGGTATATTCCAAATAACCTTCTTGTTTCACTGTTAGAAAGAATATTTTAAAATCATTCTTATTTCAAAACCTTGCTGATATAACATTATTCATAATGTTGGTTGTCTGGGAGGGAGATAGCAAGCCCTTACATGCAAAGTTGTGACATTTTTGAGTCACAGCAATTAATTCAGTTATCTAACACAATACAAGTGAAAGTGAGAAAGAATGGGCCAGAACAGGAATAATCCACAACATGCCTTTCAATTTAGATGGGGGGTCAGGGTTATGAAGATTGCATTCAAGATGTCAGCAACAGTGTTAGCATAATTTAGCAGCGATGTTCATGCCTAGTGCCAGGAAAGCAACTGGCATCCTACGAGAAATACACTCGAATAGAACACAGTTCAAGACATTCAAGACCTTTCTGAGAGGTGAAAACCTAGATGAAAATGCAGCCTCAGAGTATAAATGGAGGATCTGTCTAGCACTATGCTGTTGGCATTCTGTTAAAAAAAACCAACCCACAACAAAAACCACAGTTGGAAGGTGGGAGGAGGGGATTGTATCCTGCTAAACTGTGAGTTTCAGTAATAAGGCTTCACTAAGAAAAGTGCAGCATAACTAAATTTAACATACATTCTAGAAGAGCAATCAAATCATATAGCCCGAGCTTCAGTGAATAATTCATGTGAAACCTGATGAGATAAAAGGACTGATATGAGAGAACACCATAAATAACATACTGTAAAAAGACTGAAGACCAAAGATCTAGTCTTTCATCAGCAGATATAAGGCAACATCCCCCTTTGGAAATGCTGGTTCTTATTCGCTCAATCTAGTCAACTTGCATTTTCACAGTTTTTAGCTGGGAAACTGACAGAAGGCAAATTTCCCAGCAGACAAGTTTAGTATTGCTAACTTGCTACTAACTCTAATTCTTGCCAATTCTCTAGTTTTCTCAAATTGACATTTTGCTGAACAACATAATAAATACGGGACCTTCTTTCCATCCCCAGCAACTGTGAACACCACAACAGTCTCTCCTGTCTGATCTATAATCCACACAACACCATTAACCCTTTCTTCTCTTCAGTGCACATATCTCTGCCTCCTCATCTGAGTCCCACTGCTTTTCCTGATCTGCTCTTCTAGGTTTGGGAAGAGAGATGAAAAGGACACACACACACGCACACACTGAAAGACTGAAAATCACTCTGCTGAGAGATTCTTCAAAGAAAAGAACTTTTTTTGAATACATCTCTGCTGTAAAAGATTAATGGAAGTGAAGCAACACTTTAAAAATAGTGATAATCCAGCACTGCAATGGAACTAGTGGCTGCACTGTATCTGCTGCATTGTCTAAAAGCTCATCTGTGTCTCTTCCACTGCTATATAGCTATGTTGCTCTTACCCGGGAATTTTGGTTGTGGCATTATGACTAGGACAGTCTCGTTTTTCATCTTTTTTTGTTTCCTTTTTTTTTCTCTTGGCCTTTGCAAGAACACCTGAATGACCTTTGTCAGTATATGTCAAACTGCAGCAGGGACAATCTCCATTATTGCTTCTCCTAATGAAAAAGGACCCTTCTGCTAGTGTAGTTTACCACAAAGCCATGCTGAAGGTGGTTGTAAAATTTCTTTACGTGTAGATGTGTTATGCTATGGTGTGAACATTTTCTGAGGTGCAAACTGCACTCCTTCCCAAGCATTTTCCTTAGTCAACATACTTCTGACTACATGTCGGTACAGGATGCAGGTGTGGTCCCTTGTTTTCTTTCTAAAGAAATACTGATATATAGGCAATAACAGAGCATCTGTGACTCCAACAGGTTCCTTTGGTGTAAATAATCAGAAGACCAGGATGTATGGTGGCCCACTGAGTGTATTTCCACTGGTAGGAAAGGGTCAGCTGGAGACCACAGTGAACGGTGAACTATGCAGGTGCAGTATACATGCTGGATTATTCTTGTGTTTAAAGTTAAATATATTTATGTGCTTTACTGAACCAAAGCCAAGATGCTCAGCACTATGCAAACCCAAAGCGCTTATAGCATTTAAACTAGATCTAGTCACACTATTTTCCATTAACATGTTAATTCTGTTGAAAAATGCAGATGTCACAAAAAAAAAAAAGGAGTAATTTCTTTGCAGGAGGAAAAAGAATCAAAACTACATACATCATTATGGTATGATAACTCTTATAATCTCTTAACTCAACAAAATTTTATTTTATTAAATTAAGGAAAATTAATTTCTTTTCAGGTAAGTTTAATATTAAACAGCAGTTTCTGTTTTAGCTTTATGGGAAAAATAGTTCAAGCAACTCACTTTTCCATGGCCTGGATGGTTTAAAGCATGGTCTTGTCAATATTGGAAAGTGGAATTCCACTTATCCAAGGTGCTTACAGCATCTTTGGAAATCCAAAAAAAGAGTGGAACAGTGTCACATGGCTCTGTGAGACATGATCCAACTAGACAGACAGTTTCATAGAAGAAAAACTGTCTGCCAGCTTCAATTCTACTTGCTATAATGAAGTATCATAATAAAATTAAGTTTGATGCTGAAATGGCCAGAAGCAAATTGCTTTACCTTTAGTACCATGAAAGAATTTTTTTTTGCCCTATACTATATGGGTAGTTCTGTTTCAAGTTGTCACCCCGATTTGGAATCATGATAAATGTTGACATATGGCTATTGCCAATACAGCATCTCCCTACTCCTACTTAGCTGTCAAAACCTTTTCTTCCTGGTCTGTCAGAGCCATTGCATCTTAGTGAACATTTTCTAAACCAGTAAACAGCTTCCCACTGCCCATTTGGATTGCTGTGGTGGGCCAGCGTCTGGTTCACTGCAATGCAGTGGTAAGCCACAAAGTCTCAAGAGATACTGGACTTTCTGGAATGCAAAGCTGGCATTTGTCATTTTAGCCTCTTTCTTGTACGTTGTGCTGAACAGCTCTGTCAGCCCCAAGGAGAAGGGCCAGAAACTGACCTTGATTAACCATTGGACTCATTCATCTGGCAGTTTCCTCAGCTGATACTTCTTTTTTTGTCTGCGGAGTTATTTCCCAGGCTTTCTATTTATAATGCACATAATGTCCCCTACTGGTGGTTTATTCATGGAATGGTACAAAAATATGTATTAAAGCAGACAGTATTAGTCCTAGATGTGCTGGTTGTCTCTGAATTTTATTGAGTAATTGTTTCTCTTGCCTGCAGGCACTGATTCATTACAATCCAATCCAAAAAACAACCTTGGATTTCAAGTAAGTAACTGAGGTCAGAAATTTGGCATGAAGTGCTTAAACCGATAGTGGAGGAAATTACTTTATTACAGAGTTAGGCTGATATTTTCAGAGGCAAGAATAACTCCCATTAACATTGTTGGCAATCACGCAGCCTAATCCCAAGCACGTAACTTAGAAAACTTCCCCCTGTGTGGACAAGTGTTCTCAATGAGTTTCTAAATTTATAGAAGCCTCAAAAGCCCATAGTATCTATGTTTTGTTGTTAGAGTCTACAGTTAACTCCCAAAGGTGGGACTCCAGCATAGCAGCAAGCAGCATTTTTACTAGGCCAACAATATTCAGCAAAGAAACATTAATATGTGTATATTATACAGCCTTATTTTTACACATAATTTTCATGATTCCTTTTTAGCTCTATTCCCAATAGATGTCTGAAACACCATTGCTCTAATCTCTACTGACTAAGAAAACATGCAGTAGATTAGGCAGTAGTAATGATTACCAAGTGCAGGACCCCTGCTGTTAAACTCAAATGACAAGCTCATCATGAGCTCCGTTTCTGATGTTCAGCTGCTTTACTTCATTATTCTCCAAGAAGCAAAGTTGGCAAGTCACCACTCTGCTCTGAGAACAGAGCGACAACATAACGAGAAAAGTCAAGGCTTAAATAATGATTTTCAGAGCACAAAAGCTTCCAGCAAAATGTCTACTTGGTTAGTATTTTTTGTTTGTAACTTTCAAGCACAGTATGAAAATGACTTACAAAATAACAGCAACAACACCAACAAGTTGCCATGACCTATAAGCTTGTGTTACAATATCCATTCTCTATAGCTCAAACAATCTGTCTGAAATCTGAACTCAAGTCAGGCTCGTAGTACTGTCACGTCTTGGAGTTCACAAAGCAGAAGTCCTTGTTAACAATTTTGTTCTTGAATAATAGAAAGTTGCAAAAGCTGTTAACACGTCAGAAAGAGAAGAAACTGGAGCAAGAACCTAACACCTGGATATATCCTGAAGAAGCTCCCGTTTCTCAAGGAGGTGAGAGTATTGATTTCTTTACTTTTTTGGTATTACTATTACTATTAATTCTCTTTGGATAAAATTCAGCCCCTCACTCTCCCCACCTTCACAAAGACAGAGCTTCCAAGCTGTCTGTCGAGAAATCCCTAGTCAGAGAAACTGGCAACTCCTCCACATTTACTGTCTTCTAGTTTTGAGGCCTCAATCTGTATACATTCATAGGTAGCTACATTGGGTATATTCCAGTGGCTCCTTGAAACATTGGTCAGCTTGTTGCTGGCAGACAGCCCCTGTATTCAATTACCCTAATTTCTTCCTGTGAGGGAAAATGTGGAAGAGAGACAGTACCATCTGCAAAATGAATAAATAAATAAATAAAGTGCACAGAACGGTCTCTTAAACCCTCACCTTCCTCTGTCCTAGTTCAAGCAATAAAGACTATGTGAGCCATGAATGATGGATATGCCCCACCTAGTATCTGGCAACATGGTTGCACTCGTTTAGCATTTTAATATGAAGACCAACACAAAGATATCGGAACCAGCAGCACTCAGGATCCCGGCTTCCTCCAAGGAGGTAGAGATTGCTGCTCACTGATAATGCCTAGGTGGTACCAAATCTCTTGGGGGACTGATGTAAAACCAGTCCTGAAGCTGTGTGTCCTCTCTTTGGTTGGTGTTTTGGGAAGGAAGAAGTAATGGCTAACAGGAGCTGATAAAACCTGACAGGAGCAGATCTGGTATGGACTACAGAGCTAATCTGGATAGTGACATGAAGTAGGGGTGGAGACCTATAGGGCTCAACCCAGTGTGTGAATGAGAGTCGTGGTGTGTTGTTACTGTTGTTGTCTGGGTTGGGCCAGGATAACAGAAAGGCTATTTGGCCTTGATACAGTGAAAGACAAATATTTGGAATGAGATAATATTTGTCTGAGAAAGACAAATAGGGTGTGGATGATGAGTTACGTATGAAAGAAGATAGGAAATCTGTGTAAGTCATGCAGGACAGGTGGGAAGGCCAGGGAAAGTGGAAGAAAAGCAGTTAGCAGTTGACAGTTGGGAGGTCAGAGAAGATAAAATAGTAGGAAAGACGAGAGCAAGTGGAAGTCTTTATAGGGAAGGGAACGTGAAGATTCAGGAGTTTCTAGTATTTTTAACTCTGCTGGGAGTAAAAAGGTAATAGTGGTCAGAGAAGGAAGGCATTGTTGTGGCTGATTAAGCTATCTTCCTGCAAATTATTTGAAAAACAGATAGACATAACTCCAATAATGCTTTTTTTCCCCCCAGAGAAGCCGCTTAGAGATGAATTTTCACAGTGCTAGTCCAAAGAAATGTGGTTTTTGAAGACTCTGGGAAATGCAGAAAGTCCGTTTTTTGATCCACTCATTCTTATACTAGGTTTTAGCCACGTTGTTCTAGAGAGGACGTAATATTTGTAAATTAGGAGAACCAGATCCTGTTCTGTACTAAAACTTCTGAAATCCTCTCATTGTAAATTCTTCATTAGTTTGATAGCTTCACTGTATACAAAGGTACCTTAAGAAAGAACTGTATAACCAAAGTCAGTTCTCTGACATCAAGGTTAGATGAAATGTTTACTATACCTGTGGCAAAAAAGAACCACTTTAGTTATACTGGGTTTTTTATCTTATTGTCAGTGTACAGTTTAGATTTTTAAAAAGTAGAATCTATTAACCCTGTGCTTCAGCTTTGCTATGTGTACAAAGAAAGGTGATGCGGAAGGACCGCTCTGGACTGAATACACAGCCCTGCTTGTGACAATTGCCCACCTTCCTCCTGGCAAGCCCAGTCCCTTCTGTATTCATTTTACAGTTGAAAGGTACAAATTGCTTTGCAGTGGTAATAAATATTTTCCTGGTAAAAGGGGAAAAATTAAATTCATTTTCTCTTGAAAGGCTGGTGAAAGGTCTTGAGGTTGGTGATCAACAGTGCAGGCTTATACAGCAACTTTCTAAATTTTGTTACTTCTAGGAAGGTGATTCAGGAGCCATGACTCAATCTGTAAGATATTGTATCCCTAGGTTTTTAATGAGCCTAGTTAAAAAGAGTGTACTGGTTCATAAGACGTCCCAATAGGCATGAGCTCAGATGTATAGCTGGAATGAAACAAGGTGCTATGAGCACCACATTTGGAAAACAGATCAATATCAGAGTATGGGTAATTTTCACAGAATCAGAATGGCTGAGGTTGGAAGGGACCTCTGGAGGTCATTTGGTTCAACCTCCCTGCTCAAGCGGGACCACCTAGACCCAGTTGCCCAGGACCGTGTCCAGACAGCTTTTGAATATCTCCAATAATGAAAATATTTAATTACATTTTAAATTTAACTTTTGAGTTCCTGAAAGTGCTCCTCCCATTCCCCTTTATATCTGTTATTGAAAGAGCAGGCTGTACTCTAACACGTACAATGAATCACTGGGAACTCACAAGTAGACTCAAAAGCTTTGGTGTGAGCATGTATTTAGCCGTCTCTCAGGGTGTTGTTTCACAGCAGTGTACAGCAAGCCAAGGCCACAGGCCTGTCTATCTCTCCACCAACCTTTAAAAAGAAAGTGATTTTCTGCTAGCTCAACTCCATGAACTAGCTCACTGTCAGATCACAGAAACAACAGCATGGGTAAGAAGGAGGGAGTGAAACTGTATGGCCAGGACAGAGGTGAGGAGGAGACAGGACTGTGGTGCGTTGTATTTGAGTATGACTTACCAGTCCCATATATTTGATATAACAGGAAAAACTGAAATACTATGGAAAAAGGTGTAGTACAGATTATTCTCATCTTGGTACGTGTTGATGAAGAGCTGATTCCTCTCAGTCCACAAAGTGCCTCTGCATCTAAGCAAGGCAAATATTCAAGTATCTTTACTGAACTTTAAAAACAGTCTATTGTAATTGCAGGGTAAGGTAGAACACAGTGTATGTAATGATGGCAATCGTATTGATAGCTAGGTCTTTCCTATCCATACGTACTGTCTTCTTTACTTAATACCCGTAGGTTTTTCTTGTAAGAGGTTAAGTATTTTTCTTCATAAATCATGGACAAATCGAAGCTGAAGTATCTTTTGTCATTTCATGTCATGCTCAGCTACAAGAGTCAAACTAAGTTACTGCAGTCACTTCAGAAGTAACGCATTATGTTCT
This sequence comes from Cariama cristata, assembly GCF_000690535.1. Taxonomy (NCBI): domain Eukaryota; kingdom Metazoa; phylum Chordata; class Aves; order Cariamiformes; family Cariamidae; genus Cariama; species Cariama cristata. Next base: position 94,864 of record NW_009629936.1, read on the forward strand.
TAATGTAAGTGAGCAAACATTGCAAGAACATAAAAATGAGTTAGATATTGAAACGATTGTTGAATTTAGTTTCAGCTTTTTCTGATTTTATCAGAAAAAATTTTACATATCTCTTCACTTCTGCCATGTATATTCCAAATTCTTTTCCCAACTGTTATTTCTTTATAGAAACATCATTCTTTCAACCACATCAGTTTTCAATGTAGATGATTTGTGAAGGCTTACTTGAAAAGCTTACAGTATAATTACCTGAAGTAAAAAAAAAAAAAGGAAAGAAAAAAAAAGCTTACAGTAAGGTAATGTGTACTGGTAATATCAAATTGATTCTACACATAGAGTGTCAAGCCTGCTGTCTTTGAAGCGAAAAAATATTGTTTCAGTTACTGTATGTCAAAGAGCAATAATCCATCTGCAAATAAGCATTTGCTTTAAGCTCTGTCTTGCATGCGCAGATTTAATCCAAAAACTGGTAACAAAAATAAAATTTGTAACTTCCATCATCATTGTTATTATTATTATTATTATTATTATTATGCTTAGGAGTAAAGGGGCCATTTGAACCAATGAAACTAATGAAATTTCTTATTATGATTAGCATACCGATAGCACAACTGTCTTTGCATCCCCCTGTACTACCAGGTACTTCGTAGATCCTGAGTCTTAATCATCCAAGCTGTTCACTGTGTGCCTGACCAAGGGGACTATGTGCCACCTTATTCATATAAGGAAAAGAGGCAGAATAGTTACACTCATTTCTCTAGCTATACCATTGTAACCCCCTCAGGTACAACCTACCTGCAGTGAGCTGAAGCTGACAGTGCATCAGTTGTGCTCAATCCTGCACAAGTACTGCACTGCTATAGCTGGAGGAAAAACACCACTTTATGCATCATTCCTGTAAATAGCGGGGCTGTTACAAATGTAAAAGAGGCATATGCAGTAAAGCTGATACATGTAACTGGAAAGCATATGCTGTTTCAAAAGTGAGTATCACAGGAGGAGTATAAGATTTGGTCATCTCATCACCTCTCCATGCAGCACAGTGAAACACTGATGTAACACGATACACTGTTTTGTGCTCTTTGTCTTCCATGATGTTAACCTGTCTTCAAGAAGATGAGTACAATTTCTGTTTGTGTGATACTACAATGTATTGAGCCTCACATGCACTTCTTCTCTATGGGACAATCTTTTTTTTTTTTTTTTCTTTAGCTATGCACCTTGTCATAGCAGTGTCCAGACATCATAGGTCTTAGGCAGACCTGTCTTAAACCTTGATAAACAAAATTAATATTTACCTTATTCCTTGGTTGTGCCAAGGATGAGGAGCAGGGACCTGACAAGATTTGGGACTTGCCTGCTAGAAGGACCAAAAGGGAAAGCCAACAGATAGGCTGTGGAAAATTGGACTAGCTGCTTGTGATGTTTCTGGAGGAATAAGGAGAAAAGGTGGGGACTGGTGCTTCCTGGGGATCCATCCCCTTCAGAAGTCACAACCCCTACACTCCAAACTCTAAGTGGCAGGTACAAGCCTGGATTTCTTGGAACACAGCATATGCAAAAGAGGCAGTGGAGTCATGGCTGCTCCAGTCTGTTGCTGTAGTTTTGTGGCTAGATCTGGTGGTCTTTACAGCATGAGAGTTCTGTAATAACAACACCTTTTTGTATTTCTTGATGCCTTTGATAATTTTGCTGACCTGCTAGTCTTCTTGGCCAGATCTTCAAAGGCATTTATATGCCACCTCACTTTTAATTCATTGAGCATTAGATACCTAGATGCAGGCTGGGCACACAAATGGGTTTGAGGACCAAGTGCATGTTTCCTTTCCTGAGTAGCCTTTGCTGTGCATCCCTTTCAGCAATCCCTGCCTTTCCTTACTATCTTTGCTGTGGTATAGGCTTCAGCTATATGTTGTGCTGCAGTGTTTTCACATTTCAAACAGACAGCCCTAGGGTATTTTACTGTAAGGTCTGTTCTGGTGAACTTCAAATTGAGCATAAAGCAGTTTTCCTATTGACTTCACTTAGATTTAGGTCAGGCCTAGATGCTGGGGGCGGGGTGGGAGCAGCCACATATATGTTTTAAGGATATAGATTTATGCAAATTCCTGCATTGGAGTAATGAGAAAGTAGGGGATGATCCTTTCAGATAGTTACGTGCCTCTTATGAATGATGTGAAAGATGGTCTGTGTTCTGCATGGTGCCGTGCTGGGTACCTGAAAATGCCTGCTGGGCTTGGTGGTGTTTTTAGTTCCTGAATATGTGTATGTATAGATGACACTCAGTTTCACTTGAAATTGTATCATTTGACACCAGCGGAGGTGCTCAAGACAAGAGCTCCCAGCTTTCATCCAAAAGATCTAGGGATGGCAAGTGTTCTGAAGGAAGGCCCTTTGATTCAGTGCTTAATTCCCTTTGGTTTCATATACCCTAGGGCTAGGGGAGAGGGTTGGGGTTTTTTGCATGTAACAATCTCTCTGTGAACTTTGGACTTCCTTAAAGGGGTGGCCCAGGCCTAAGTGTGCTCTTCAGGCAGAGAAAGCCAGGGCCGAGGGAGGGAAGGATGGGTAACATACCGTGAGTGGCTAGCAAGTGAAGAGAGGCAGGTGACTAATAACTGTAATTCTTTACAGCTATAAAACCATCTGAAACTTTGAATGAACTTTTAAATATCTGTAAAGCTGTTAATATTACAAACAGGCATTTGTTACAGTGAAATTCAAGCAAAAAAGGCAAATCAAATAACCCTCTTGCTTCTAAACATTCAGATTTTGATTGGCAGGTCTGAACTTTTCACAACCTAAGGATTAAAGTTTCTCCTTTGGAACCAGCTGATCCTTTTCCCAAAGAACAGAGAATAGACTCAAGCTGGAAAAAAAAAAAAAAAAAAAACCAAAAAAAGAAAAACCAAAACAAACCAGAAAAAGCAGTAAATAAAAGGAGAAAGAAGAAAGCAAAATAAACCTCAGAAACCAAGCTAAGTCTTTATGGCTTTTTCTCTCTCTCCTCCCCTTCTCTTTTCCTACTTTCTCACTCCACCACTTGACTGTATCATACTGTGCTGATGGTTGCTGAGGTGCTGCTTCACCTTCTGCAATGTTGCTTGATCTCTGATTTCCTGTGAAGCACAATGAATCTTACATTAGAGTGTGCAGAGTCAGGTGGTGCACCATCTGTTCCCAAGCTCTGAAAACACTGAGTAACAGAGAGCAACAGAAAGCAACAGCTACACCGGTTTCACCAGACTCTTCATATTGACGCAGTAACAAACAAGCAGATGACTCTGTTTTCAAGCACAGAAAAGCATTTTAGTTTTCCAACAGTCACCTATTAAATCTAACATGTTGAGGTATTTTTTTAAATTTTATTAAAATGTGTTTAATATTCATTAGTGTGGCTCAGTCATAAAATATGTTAACCAATTCATACTACTTAGATGACATAATGTTACGGAGACCATGTGACTTAGGCTGCAAAGTAGTGTTAATTTAACTCTATTTAGTAGCATCTGTGTATGCAGCGACCAAAAGATAGCTGGAACAGCTGCAAAACTGTGGTACTAACATAGTGAAGTGCAGTTAATACAGATCGGTGAATGTCTAGCTGCCAACCTATGATAACACTTCTTCTTTTAATGTGCACTAACACTCTGTTAAGAAAGCATTATGTGTACCTGACTTGCCATTAGAAATCTCTGTACTACCTTACCAACCATTGATTACAAATCACAGGCTACAACTATTTTAACTACATGTTTTCTTAACGGTGGTTTAATCAGACAAAAAAGAAATACCTTGAATACCTTAGAATATGCGAATTGGTTGAGAATAATTCAGCTATAGAGTCAAAGTTGCTAAGACAGATGCTTCTAATTCTTTAATGTTCCTTTCCATATTAATGCTAGAACAGCTTAAGTCAGATTTACAGGAGCCCAAAATTGCTTTAACTACTTTGCTAAACATTGTGCTTATTATAGAAGAAACTAGAAGAAAGATTTATCACATTTTTAGAAACCATTTTAAAAGCTTCATTGATCTTCTTGCACTTTAACTTTCCAACATGCTTGTTTTGAAGCACTATATTACAAGGGGAATATAAATGTCCAAAAAAAGTGCTTCTGCCAAAAAATAAGGAAATCAGGGAAAGAAAGAAAGAGACTTGTTTGACACAGGTATATCAGCACTCTCTCTAATGCCCTCCGTCTCTCAATATACAGCACTGCAAAGTGTAGCTCATGGCTAGGTTCGCCTATTCCCAATTGTGCTCATGATTTGGTGAATGATCTCGAGAGTTACTATGTGCTATAGTTTGTCCAGATATGAATAAGGACAATGATGATGATTTTGTATACACAGGATCTTTGACTCAGAAATGTTAACTTGTCTTACAACCATGCATTTATCTTACTTCATAACTTCCTTGAAGGATTACATATGTCTAGCTGGCATCCACATACAGACTTCTATACTCATATAATACAAAAGTATACTAATATTTGTATTATTTTACATATGTGCATATGCATGTATGTGCTATATGGATTATATATAATGTGTATAAACATATCTATACAGACAGTCAAATATATAAACCCTCCTTGTCATGAAATAAGGTAACTGCATGGTTGTAAAACATTTAAAGATGTCTGTATCAAAGATATTGTACTAGCACAAAGAAAAATAATCCTGCCTGAAAAAAAAAAATGCTGAGCCCCTCACTGCTGCAAACAGGGCAATGGGGAAAAAAGTCAGATGACTTAAAAAGCTGACACAAACATAGTCTGTGGGCTTGGCAAATGTTGGAAGCAAAATTGATTTTGCATTGTCTGAGTTTGGAATGACTGATTTTGAGATCTAGCTGTTAGTGTTCAGAGGAGCTAAGACTTTTGGCAGACAGGGATAACACAGAATATGTAAGTAAAATGCAGTAGAAAAAAAACACTTAAATTAGACAGGACTTCTGATTTTCAGCCTGAGCAGAGCTTAATGCCCAGCTGCCTGAGCCTTACACTTCAAGTCTAATCGGGATGATCAATTAAAAGATTTCTTATTGCTTAATGTGCAGGTATGTCCTAGATCAATGATGCTTAGAAGTCCTGCAATCAGATGTCCTAAGCTTTTAACCTTTGATAATTGAGCTGTAAGAGATGCTTCTTTCTCATTCTTCTCCTTGAAGCCTTTAGGGCTATGTGTCAGTTTATTCTTTGCCTGTTAATTGTTTGTTTGAATGTAAGACAGTCTGACCCTACATTTCACTGACCTAAACAGCAACGTCTCCATTGAACTCATTGGATTTGACTGCACTGCTGCTGCTTGGGGGTCAGTCCTCTCTGAACCAATGTGAACACATGGGTATCATATATGCTGGAAAAAAGTAAACAACCAAACAGAGATAAACTGTTAGTAGGAGAGTAGGTTTGATGTTTTTCACCAGCCTGTGTAGCAATGTCTGTGAATGTAAAGCACAACGTAGAGAAAATTGAGCTACTTCTAAAGGAGGAATTAGGAGCAGTTCAGCTGCAACAGCTTCAAGTTGCATCCTGGCTAATTTATTTTGCACTGAAAACTAAATGAGGGATGTCTACCTAATTCCAGCTCTCCTATAGCTATAGCATGTCTGCTAATGATTTACTCCAGATGCAAGGAAGCACAGCCTCTGGCCTAAAAACAGGCTACTGAGGCAGAGTTTGGGCCCTGACTTTATCCACACTCCCAGCAGAGGTCTGTGGCAGAACTAGAAATCAGGGGCAAAATACTGCTATATCAAGGTGACTGGAGGCTTATTCCTGTCCTTCGTATGTAATGCCAGTTTTAGGCTGCCTGAGGATCCTTGTTGTGGGTTAAGAAATGGACAGCACCATCTGCCACCCACCCTCCCAATCACACATTTGTGCACGTAGGTTCACCAAGCAGCAGTCGTCCCGTTCACTTGGGGCCAAGTTTTGAATAGATCTTGCTCGTACCCTTTTTAGATACGAGAAGGATTTTCTGAACAATATAGTGATGACTAAGATGGTTAATGTTTTCCAATAGTTAGTCTCACAAGCAATCAATTTAATGTTAACTGAACTGATTATTATTTTTTTCTCTTAAAGTGACAGTAGAAGGGGTGTGTGAAGCTGAACAGGAGTCTGTAAGTGCAAAAAGTAGTCCTGAGGGTGGAAAAGAGGTTATCCTTCAGTTCCTCCAAGGTGCTGTGGGATGCCAGCTTCTGTTCAGGAACGCCTGGGATCGTGTCACGTCAGCAATTGCTACGGACTGGCCTGAACTGGGGTGCAGACATGTCTAGGGAGGGACTACATGCAAAGACCAGTCTGTTGCCAGGGTATTGGCACTTGAGGCAGCAGAAAGTGAGTATACGCTTCTAGGAGAATGTGGACAGAGTTGGGAGGGGGAGCTGGGATGGTGTGAGCTTGAACTCAATGTATATATCTGTTTGGATTTAAAACTTTAACCATATAATCTTTTTCTCTGCTGCTTTTTAAAATTTCATTGTCTATTGCAAAACAAGCCTAAATTAAAATTAATACTGACCTATTGACTTGAATAGGTGATGGTGCTAAATTTCAGGGAGCTGCATTTGCCTATGTTCACATTTCCTTCAATTACAATGACAGCAGTTTTAATTTAAACTAATATTATCTGGTACATATTTATCTTTCTGCTGCCAACTAGGATCTCCATGGAGAACCTGAGAGATTGTGACATAATTAGTAGAAATAATTTCCAAAATGCCAGAAGTGAGTAAAGTTGCAGGCAATCCCTTCTTGAACTTACTTGCCAATTTTTTTTGCTAAAATGTGTTATGATTCCCATTTGTTTAATATTTATTAAAAACTACAAAGCACTTATGAGTAGCTATACTCTGCATTAATCATATTGTTACTATTATACCTGTTTATGACTTCATTAATTAGCTTTAATTACTAATGTTAAATAATGTTTATTATTTTGCAAGTGTATTCATGTATTAAAGGCAGTTTATTAAAAAAGTGGCAGTGAAACACTTTGAGGCCCACATATCATTGAAATAGATGTTGCCCATCTGCCTCTTAAATATACTATAGAAACTTGCAATGATAGATGCAACCTGAAATTATCCCAGAGCTGAAAAGCTGTCATGTAGCAAATTTCAGAGGTCTGCCTGACACAGAATGCTCGCAATCTCTATCGGTATGTACCAGGCTATAAGCCCTAGTTAGGATTTCACCAGAGTGGACATATCTGGTCTGAAACATCAGAATGATACTGAATCGCAGTTTAACATGTATTTTCTTTTATCCAAACTACTGCAAGGATCAGTCCTGCTCAATATGAGATTTCTGAATGCAGAAATTCATGCTAGGATGTATGCAGTAATAACTACATTAATACAAACATAGGCTGACAACTGGCTTCTCATTGACAAGAACAGTAGAAAGAATTTTACTTACTTCTTTTGACCAGATTAAGTCAAATGTCTGGTATCACCCTCATATTTTGGAAGGTAAAATCACATCAATTGTTCACTCTGCTATAAATTAGCCCTTAACAATTATAACCTCATTTTGTGCTCTACCACCTGTGCTTAAGGAGAAAAGTGCATCTAGATTCAAGCCCAGTTGTGAATATATATCAGTCAAAGGTTTTATACACAGTTGACAAAAAACCTTATTTGTCAAGATATATTTCTTTTATCCCAAGCTAATAACTAGTTTCATTTGCATCAGCTTCAGACAGTATGTGCAAAGCTGACACTGAGATTTTGCTTTTTCTGACTGAAAGTCAAAAAAAAAAAAAGAAAAAAAAATAGATTTTTGAAAAATCTGAATTGGTTGGTGTTCATTTTACTGAAGAAAATTCTTGCTCCATTTGTAAGACAGTTGATCTTGACTTCTTTTTTTGACATGTCATATCATCTTTTGAGAAGACACAGCATGTCTTGAAATTGATATTGAAGTATAAAAACTATAATACTGCTTTACCGGGGGTTGAGTTAGAGCAGCAATGTGAAATACATTGGCAATGCCTAGTAACTTCTCAGCTGTGTGTATTCTTATGCCTTCACATGTGGGTGGTAGCTTACCCATCAGCAAGAAGGCTACCATATGAGGTAACATGCTTTGTTGCTTAAAGTGCCTACAGATAAGTTGGACTATTTGAACCTAGTCTGATTATATTTACTGCATATTGTATTTGAATAATAAGTGGGTGTCTTTTTTCAAAAATTAAAATATACAGATGCCTTTTGGCCCTTGTATGTATTTGTTAGTGGTTTGGCAGGTAATGAATTTTCACTGTACTTACCTGATTTATTTTAACGGCTCAGGAATGTGAACTAGCTCTTGCAGCCCTCTTAGTAGTAAGATTAGTGTTGGATATGAAAGAGGACAAAGAAAAATTACTTTTTCACCATTTGCTAAAGCGTTACCAAAATGCTTTAGATCGGGGTCAATCTGATAACTGTATAAGTTGAAGAATTTGTTGAACATGAGTGCAATTTGGAGTTCAAAGAGAGGAACATGGTCTCTGTTCCCCTGTTCCTCCCAGCAGCTGAGCTGAATGTTACAGTAAACTGGAAATGGCAGATCCTTCATATTTAGGATATATGGAATAACGGAAGGAAAAGACTGGGCAAACTCTTCAACTTGACAGTGGTTCTGTGAACTTGCCCACTGGTTTTCAGGAATACTGACATTGCTTGGGCTTCCTTATAACAGGTGGAATCACCCAAGACTCCTATACATAAGTGTGTACATAAGTATTTTGTTCAATATAAAACAGATATAATGTAGGTCTTCACAGTACCATTTCCCAGATTTTGTATGGTCAGTAAAACAAATTGTTTTCCATTTAAAGTGTTTACTCAGCTCTTGACATCTCTATACATCACCACCACCACCATCATCAAGAGAAAACACTCTTCGTCTCAAACACAGGTAAAGTAACACCATTTTTCTACTCGTCCTCCTGTTATATGCTATACCTTCTAGATCAACAAGAAAGCACATTTTCATGTGAAAAACCATCCGCAGATTGCAACAGATGTTCAGCTGCAAGTGTCCTAAGAAATTTGCACCACAGGATATAAACCCACCAAGACTCACAGAAAGGGTAAGTCATATCAAAAGTTAATAGTATCTGAAAAGATAGTGCTGGATTTTTCAGGAATAGTGTATTATTACAGGTCAATACTCCCTAAATTCATAAGCTTTTAACATCTCCACGTGTCCTGCTGTACTCTGCCCAATGATGTATTTTTTGTTCTTTGCAGACTATCTTTAATTGGAAAATTGTTTAATAAATCCTCACATTTTATCTCATCAGAGAGACATAGCGTGTGTAAATATTCATTACCACTTCATGTTTAAAACCACTTTGATAAATTAACTTCATAACCTTTAGAGAACAGGAAGAGACAGGAAGCCTGGATGTAACAGAGACGGTGCATAAAAAACGGAATAAAAAAAGAGTAACTCAACATAGTCATTCAAAAACGTGCTTGGAAAGATTTTGATTGTGTCTATTAGTAGAAAGGAGATTCACATCAGCTCTCTTAGAGGAGAAGATGAATTATCTTCTTGAGCTGCCAATCTCACTCTTCTGCCTGTACAAGTAGCTTCGGCCACTGGCTTAATATAACTTTAAGGTCACTGTGAATCTAACTCCTGTGGGTATTTAATAACCACAAAAATGACACACTGTAGGAAAGTTCAGCTGTCCTAGACAAACAGCAGATAGTATCTCTGCCTGCTGCCTGCTCCTCACACTTGCATACCAAGCACTAGTCATCTAAGACTTTAATGACAGTGTGTCTTAGTCCAAATTTGACAACACAGTCTGGCCTCATGTAAAATGCTGTTAAGATAATTTTCTTAACTAATTTCTTCAATCCTTTAAAGGATCAAATTTGTCCTTTCTCTGCATCATTTTCCACGTTTGTTGTGTGAAGTCTGCACTGCTTGCCTTCACCCTTAAGGTTCTCTAGAGCCTGTCTCCACCCCTCCATATCCTCACTATTCACACCTGAGTCTTCTCTATTCTCTTCTTGTATCTTCAGTGCTTTCTCTCCCGCTGGGGAAAGGTTCCCTGTAACTACATACACAGCTACTTTATCATCCTCCTTTCACTCCCTCCTTAAAAACCTTTTCTTTGGGGCCATCAGTCTTAGCAAACAGCTGACAACAATTATGATGTGAATGTGCTTTGACCCTTATCAATCTTAGTGACCAATATTGTCTCACTTTTTTCCTTGTATTCCCCCATATGTCTGTATGTATCTGTTGCCTCTTTTCATGCACTTCAGGTATGTCTCCATAATATTTACAAAGCTAGGTGCAGAATAGAGAGAAAATACCTGAAATAACTTTAAATTAAATGGTAGTCTCATGTACAGTATAGACATGTCCTTAAATTGTAAGCTTGCTGAAGCAGAGCCTGCTTTTTTGGCAGGAGTAGCATAGCTTCAGTTTCTAAGTAGGTCTCCGAAGTATGAAGGCAATGCAAATAATTACTAATAATGCCAACAAAAACCCATCCTGTTACCAGGCAAGCTGATTAGCAGCTGAAGTGAAAGTAGAGGTCTTGTCTGCATGAAGTGTTGAGAAACAAGCAAATAAAACATCCTGTATCACTTTGTACCAGCCCTCTTCAAGGTTTGCTTGTGCTAACGCTTAACAGCATATGCACATCATGCAACTTCTTCTGGTTTAATTAGAGATCTGTGAGGAGTGAATTCTCTGGAGATAAAATCTTCTGCTTATCCTATCCACTAATTATCTGCTTTTTCTTTGAACATATATTTGATATTAGAATCTACTGTTCTTGAGTAGGGAAAAAAGTTATTCTGACCTTTGATGTGACATAATGCATAGTGAATGAATATAAAGAACGTGATGAAATGTAGTTACATCAGTCTTTGGAGTGCTCGGCTACAGAACACATAAATAAAAAGGATTATATGAGGAATCTTGAGAGATTGCTACCTTTTTTTTAAAAAAAAAAAAGTACTAATACCAATTTAATTGCAAACCACTAGATGCTGTTATTCACAAACCAGTGAGGTTTGCTTTCCTAGCTAGTTTGGTTCATTTAGTTTATTGCTGAACAAAATTGCCAATTGTTTTACAATAGAGTGGGGCATTATTGTTCCTCTCTATTTAAGCATTGTATGAGAAATATTTCAGATGCTGATGCACCTTAAAAGAGCTCTTACAAAAGTTAAGAAGGTTGAAGGGCAAAAATAATTTTGTCAAAAAGTAAAGAGAATGGTCAATATTAGAAAGAAGATGGTACTGACACAGCAACAGTGGCTAGCAGAGCTAGGTGCTACTGTTCAGATGTTATCTGTCAGTTTTAGAGATATTAATATTTCCACATTTTCCTTCACAATGCTACTGGGCAAATCAGGTTTGATCGTTGCTATAAGAAATATATTTACAGAGATCCTTGCTGTAGTATAACAGGTAGGACTATGATGTTGTATTATAAATTCTCCTTCTGAGGAAGTCGAAACAAGAAGGTAGTACAAACTGCGGCCAGTCACCACTTTGGTGGTTACAGTAAGACTACACAGCTCTCTGTTCAGCCTCGGCCGTAAAAGCTGCGTTGGCTTTGCCCTTGGCCGCCAGCTGCTCAGATGTGTGCGGCTTCGAGGGGGGTGGGAGGAAGCAGGCCCCCCTCGGCCTCGGGGGGCTGGAGCAGCTCCTGGAGCTGCTAATTTGATGCCCCCTCAGGCTGAGGAGGGCATGGTCCCCCTTCACTCTCCTAGGGGAGTGCCTCTAACCGCTAAGCTATTACATGTGGTTCCTCCTTTGGATTTATTTTTGAAATAAAACAATGAGGTCTGCTCAAAGAGCAATCGCTAAAGCTTCCCTCAGGAGAGGATTTGGGGCTGAGGGTCCCGAGTGGAACGGGAATATCTGTCTGCTCACAGCCTGGACCTGGGAATTGAAATTCCAGAGGAGAGAATGGATTGCAGATGTGACTGGCATTTCCTATTAGCTAGACATAGGAGATTTCCAGCTCCTTAGGAAGCTTTCCTTCACAATATGATTTTTTGGGGAGCATCTTTTGGAGGAGCTGGATTATACACCTAAATGGCTCTGAGACGTTAGGCCTCTAACTCAGGCCTCAGGACTCCAGCTGCGGGGTTAGGGGTGCCTGGTGCAAGCAATAGTGTGGATAGTAGCAACAGATTCTTGCCTTGGATCATGCTCTCTACCTTCACATCTTATTAATTATCTCAGATCTGATAAAATATGACTGTTTTCAAAGGGCTCAGGAAGAGGACATTAGGATATAGGGAACTTTTATCTCTATTATTAGACAGCATCAAGTTGTTCTTACCCTGACAACTGAACTCTTTACATGGCAGTCACCGACTTCATAAATTTCTGACTTCTTAATACGCAGCACTTATGTAAACCAGGCAGAGGACCAAAACTGTAATTTCATGTGTAAGAAATCTCCAGCCAGAACCCTTGCACTAGTTTTATGCCAGTGTGACTTCCTGAACTTCCGAGGAGTTACTTCCAATACATACTGATCAGATGAGATCTAAATCAGGTCTATAATACAGCAGAGAGTTCAGTTTGCTACCATCACTTCTTTGTATTCCAGTCTTTATTATAAAGTATTTATGAGAAAGGCAAAAATAAAATACTGTAAAAGCACTGGAGAGAGAATATTTTCCTTTAGACAAAGTATATATATATATAAAATAAACCAGATTTGGTCACTTGAATAAATCCCATGATACTTTCACAGAAGTAGGAGCATTAACTACAAAATGCCAGTGGATTTTCACTCTTTCCATATAAATGATCTTGTACTTGGAAGTTAAGATTGCTCTCACTTGCACTTGGAGCCAGGCAGGTCTCCTAGAAGCCCTCACCAGCCAGACTGAATTTTCAGGGATGCTAGTATGCATCATCAGCATATATGGAGATCATAGCTCCCAATGAATGGGGACAGTTAATAACGTTTGTACAGACAAGGCCACTTTGATAAAATGCAGCTACCTAAATTCAAAAGAGGGAGTCAGAGAGTCTACTTTCCATCACTGCCTAACTCTGCTGGCCAGAATGAACAGCTAAGTGGGACAGTAAATCTTTAGCTTATTGATTAAGGACACCAGCATGGTGCATGCGAGATCTGGATTTTTGATCTGTGTTCACTGTTTGTGCCTTGTTACATTCAATGGTCTGGGTAAATAACAAGTAAACAGACAAACGAGACTAGACTCTGAGAGCTGGCCTTGGTCTTCTGCTCAGACAGGCACCATCAGAGACCTCCAAGGACCACCACTGCCCTGCAGAGCCGGGCTGCTTGTCCAGCCCCGCGGCTACTGAAGGGCTGGCTGCCCCTAGCAGGGCAGCACAGCTGCTGGGGGGGGCTGGCACCTTTGGGACTCTTCTGTTCTGCATGGAGTCTTCCTTCTGAAGGTGAAGATGTACACCTGAAACCCTCAAAGACTGCTGAGGGAACTGAAACACAATTTCATTGACTTATAGGCAGGACTGTTATGAAAATGATGTGCTGTGCTGTGAGAAGGGACAGCCTTCTCAGTAATCTTGTATTAACCAGAAGGGCAGCTCTGAGGGCTTCTATAACTCAGCGGGGCCTGGCCTCTTGATCTTGAAAGCTTCAGAAATAAATCTTAGAAAGTTTGAACCATACTCTTGCACTCAGGTCTTGCTTCCCTACCAAGTTTGCAGGAGCATAGTCCCCTGCCTTGTAAACCACCTGCCCGTCTTCAGAAATGATACAGGGAGCTGGGCATCCACATATGCGCTCTGGCTTACCCTCCTGGGGTGAGGGGGCATTGTCTTAGCCAGTGGGATGCCTACATTTTATTTATTATTATGGTCTTGAGTATCACTTGGTGTTAAACCTGAGGCTACCTCTACATTTCAGCTGGGGTCTAGAAAGTTAAGGCCTAGAATAATATTTCATTTTGCTGCTGGAAACAGTGTAGCTAATAATAGGTTTAGGCTAATTTACCTTGTCTAGCTTACCTGGTGTTTGAGCCAGATTGCCTTAAGCTACGTAAAGGTATCTCTGTATCAGTTTGATGTCTGCAGCACGACATGCTTAAGTGTGCACTCCTCCACAGACCTAACTAATTCAGTCTTGAACAGCAGATAAGATGAATCATGAATGACTATTTTTGTAATAACATTTCTGACTAAAAAATTCAAATTTCAGATCACCTTTTGTGATGCTGGCCCAGCTACTCTTACAAGAAATACTTTGAAACAGAATGTAAGAAAAGCTTGACAGACAAAAAATGCTGACTCTTTGATGCCGTTGATTAGAAATCCTGTAATTTAGAAAATTAACTCTACTCGAGCCAAAACCAGCGCAGATATCATGTCAGTTATCATGTTACTGGCAGCAATCATTTGGAATACATCTAAATCTCTTTTCTTTCTTTCTCTCTCAAACACTGTCATTCACTTGGGTGTCTATTCATACATAACATGATAGCTCTGGAGTGAAATTACTTTTAGCATCTACAGAACTTACTATGACAAAAAACACTGGCAGTGTCAATGTGCTTAACTGAAGGTTATATGATATCACCTTTATTGAGAAAAAAAGGGAAATTAGCTATGGACACAAATATATTAATTAATGTAATAATTTACTAATGAAGTCAGTTATATTTTCTGATAATGCATTCTATTATTCTGCCTCTGTCCCAGCTGTTTCAAATCTTTGGAGGAATACCTAGCAGCAAAGGTGTTCAGTTCTGAGGAAGATAGAGAGCAGATGATTCTCAAAGCAAGCTAAGCATAATTAAAGTTGACTGTTAGGCTGCTTAACATAGGAACTTGATTTACAAGTTTACTAAGCAGATATGGAAGACAGATTCTATAACTTATGCTAATACATGAAGTAGCAATAACAGTTTTCTCTGTGAAAATAAAGAAAACCCACCTATCATTGCTAAAATTTCAAGTTTTACACTCTCAGCTTAAAAATGGTTTTCTTATCTTTGTTTTGGTTACCAATGACAGCAAAAAAAGGCCCAGCTCACTCAATCCAGAGGTTCTTTGCAAAATAACAAAATAAAATTATGAATAGAAAACTGATGCAGGGATGAATTCTTCTTTCTGGTTCTGGAGAGTGTACCACAGTCAAGGTCATCTTTGAGGATGGTTCTTCCTGACTCAGAAGCTCCAGGGTCCTCATTGTTATCCTGTAAAATAAGCAGTTCTGTTGCTCGATGTCCTTCTAGGTGTATGATCTTTCTGTCAGTTTTCAAAGTGTTTTACAAATGTGTCTGTTTTAGGCATAACAGTGGTGGAGGAACAAAGAAAGATGAACCTGTGATCTAAAACATCTCAAATTACCTCTCCTGCCTCTTTTCCCATGAGACGAGAAAAAGGCAAGGGTTTTTCTAACCTCAGCAAGATGTTTTCCTTCACCATCCTGTTGTAGGCACTAAAGAGATAATGTTTGTCAGAACTTCTCCCACTTTTCCAGCCTCTGACATAATTTGTAAGGTGAAGGTCCAGCCATATGAATTTGTCTTCCTCACCTTTCCTTCCTTGAGACATAGGAGGCCACATAGAGATGTGCTTCTTATTGTCCCAAGTGGACATGGTAAGACTTGTCGTTTCTTGCTCTATTGGGTTATTGTAAGTAACAAAACAATTATTTGCAAGTGCATTGGGAAGCTGTTAAAAAAGAGAACACCTCAAGCTGTGTATTGAGCTAGTGCAGATACTTTAAAAAATATAATTGTAATAACAATTTTAATTATTTTAAAATTAATTAAAATTTACTCATCTTTTGAAGGACTAAGGACAAACCAATGATATCATACAATGTAGTGGTACTTCTAACTCTA
>NW_009629937.1:0-236 GCF_000690535.1 Cariama cristata
CCTAAAAACACCCCGCCTCCGCCCCCAAAAACCTGCCGGGAAGGGCTCTGCCCCTGGCTTTCCCCCATAAAGGCTCTGAACCCCGTGAGCGGGATGGGGTGTTGTATTAAGTGAAAGAAAGGGGACATTCTCCAAAGCCTGGAGGCTTTGCCTGTTGTTAACTGGCTTTAATTAGGCTTTGCAAGCCCGTGCCGGGGACGGGGAGGTCCCCGCAGGCGCGGTTTGCTCCGTGGCCC
>NW_009629937.1:648-2331 GCF_000690535.1 Cariama cristata
GGGGAGGGGGCTGGCACCCACCCCACTGCTGCTCCACGCCCCCATTTGTTCGCCACCCCTAAAATCCGCCCCGTCCCCCATGATGGGCACCAGCCCCATCACCCTGAGGCGGGGGCTTTTTTCTCACAACCTTCCCCAAAGCCCGCATCTCCTCTGCGTCGGAAAACATCCCAAGCGCGTCCTCCGCGTTTAAGTAGGACCTACACAAACTTCGGGAATCGGGATGACAGCTTCAAAAGGTGTTGGGTTTTTTTTTATTTTGGAGGCTCACCTTCAGCCTCTGGACGATCTCCTTGATGTCCTCAGGGCCGCCCTCAGCCGCCCGGATGAAGATGTGATCTCCTCGGCCGTAGAAGATCTTGACGGTGGCAACGTCGGCGGTCCAGCCGATGACGTCCCCGCAGAAGCAGTTGAAGACCACCTCCTTGGCGGCGAGGTCAAGCAGGACCACAAATTCGTTGGAGATACCCAAGGCGCAAGTGATCTCCGCTCCCCGGGCAAAATCCTGAGCGGAGACGTGCCAGGCAATGGCCCCCGCGCTGTGTTGTTCGGCACCGGCTCGGGCTTTCGTCTTCTCCTTCTTCTTGGAAGCCAGAGAGATGAGGTTGAACTTCCCGGCGGAATCAATGGGAGTGTTGGTGACGCAGTTTTCAGCCAGATCTTTCAGGTATTCCTGCCGGGTTCGCGTGGCCATGGTGTGAAATTTGTCCGATTTGTGAGCAGCGTTCTCCGCATTGATCACCTTGGCCAGCAAGAAATCTCGGAAGACATCGGATTTGCGGAAGGTGACGCCGTTGGGGATAGGGGGTCCGAAGGGGGGGACGTCTTTGGATCTGGTGACAGCCACGCTTGGGGAATGGAGAGGGGAATCGGTTAGGGTCACTCAGCCTTGATAAAAAGCATCAAATCGTGGAATTGTTTGGATTGGAAAAGATCTTTAAGATCATCGAGTCCAACCGTTAACCCAACATGGCCAAGCCCACCGCTAAATCCTGTCTCCCCGTGTCTTTTAAATCCCTCCCGTGACGGTGACTCCCCCGCTTCCCTGCGCCACCTCGCAACCCCTTGGGTGGAGAAACTGTTCCCACCACCCCATCTAAACCTGCCCCAGCGCGATTCCCTCAGCCGCTCCTCGCGGGATTTGTTCTCCAGACCCTTCCCCAGCTTGGTGGTTCCTCTTTGGCCGCACTCCTGCACCTCCACCTCTTTCTCGGGCCCAAACCTGACCCCGGTATTTGAGGTGCTGAGAAGAGGCGGGGGGACGACAATCCCTGCCCTAATCCCGGGGTTGTTGTGACCCGAGTGCAGGACCCGGCCCTCAGCCCTGTTGAGTCTCCTCCTCCCACCCATCCAGCCCTGCTCCGATGCTCCGACTCTTTTAAAGAAGTTGGAAGCACAGGAGAAAGCTCTGTGCTACCCCCACGCCAGGAAAAAATATCGCCCTCCCACCGCACTGGCAACAGCCGAACCCCGAATACGGTTCAGCGTCGGCGGGCTCACCTATAGCAGACGTTCTCGGTACAGGGGTTGTGGGCTCGGACGATGATGAAGACGTGCTGGAAGTGGGAACGGATGTTTTGGGGGGTGAAGGGCAAAGCTCCGGGCTCTTGGAAGATGATGGTGACGATGTCGTTCCCTATGTGCCTCTTCCTCAGCAGCTAAAAACAGTAACACAGGGGAGGG
>NW_009629938.1:0-282 GCF_000690535.1 Cariama cristata
CTAGCTGGATTTCTTCAGGGCTTTCAATACGGTTTCCCACAGCCTGCTGGAGAAACGGCTGCGTTGGGGTCCAGACGAGTGGTCCGTGTGGTGGGTGGGGAACTGGCTGAGGGGCTGCACCCACAGGGTGGTGGGAGATGGCTCCTTTTCACACTGGCAGCCTGTCACAAGTGGGGTCCCCCAGGGACCGATTTTGGGCCCAGTGCTGTTTAATATCTTCAGAAGTGATCTGGGTGATGGCATCAAGTGTACCCTGATGCAGTTTGCTGATGATACCAAACT
>NW_009629938.1:527-7111 GCF_000690535.1 Cariama cristata
GTGGGTGCCTTTGCTGTGAACCGTGGGGGGTCAGCAGGACCCTGAAGAGGGGAGAAGTGAATGAGGCAGGAACCTCTCCTTGTCTCTTACTGTAAGCCAGAGACTTTTTTTAATCCAAAAGTCTTGAGAGCCCTGCATCAGAAGGAGGTAAGTGACATGACCTGCAATACTTACTCTAAATTATGCATGTATAATAGCACCCAAGGATCTCATGAAATCTATTATGTTGGACATTGTATGCTGAAAGGTTTGCAACCTAAAGGGCTGTTTTTCATTACCCACAGAGGGTGAATTTAGCTCTAAACAAAATACAAAGGAAAACACAGTTGCTAACGTGATGGAAATTATTACTGTGTAATAATTTATGGATCTTGTTTGTTGACTTAGCTATTGGGAAATTCACTGTCTAAATACATTGGCTTGATTTAATAAGGGAAAATCAGGATGACCTAATAGGTGGCTGGAAGAAAAAATAAGCAGACATTGTAAAAAAGAAAAAAAGCTTGAAATAAGCCACTTCTTCACAAATGCCTGTGGATTTTTAAAAGTTAATGTGAAAAACACATTAAAAAAAAAGGATTGCAAGAAGATCAAAAGGACTATTTTAGGTAAAAAAAGGGGGTGGTGCAGTGGAATCAGGATGCCACATGCGTAATTTTTTTAGAGAGAAGAAGGGAAGGTGTATCAAGAAGCTAGACCTACCTGTCTTGTTCTGAGGGGCTAATAAGACTTTAGAAAAATGGATATGAATGTTGTTGGTTTTAAAATCTTTTGCTAATCACAGACTCTCACAGAGAAAAATGGCAGAGATCAAACTTCATACTGAGTACAACAAATGGACATCATAGTGCTGTGCAGGACTAGAATGAGCACAAAAACTGAGGAATTCAAGATGAGATGAGTAACACCACAAAAAAAAAAAGGAAACATAGATGAGCTGTGGTCAGGGAACAGAAAGAAGGAAACGTAACCATATCTATAACCGTAGCAGCTGCCCCAAGATGTTTCTCACCCAAAGGCTGATCATGCTTCTGTGAGGAGCAAGTCCAGGCCCTAAATTACGCAAACGCCACAGTTCAGATTCAAAACAAGAAGGGGTTATCAGATCTCAGGTGGTGCTTGGTTTTCTTTTTTCTTTTTAAGCAACAGTCATCTTTTTCTAATGGCTGAATGTCAAAAGCATGTTTGAAGGAGGGATTTCAGTGCAGAAAGCTGGCAGTCGTGCCCGGGTTCCATTGATTCAGTGGAATTGGCTCTGCTCCTTGTGGGACAAGTGTTCCCTTAATTTTAGACAAGTCTACTTCAAAGACAACTAGACAAGAGGCTTTTTTTCTTTCTTTTTTGGCCTACATGCTGAGTGAGACACATTACTTGTAATCATTATATACTAGTTTATTGATTGCGGCTTTTCAGTATTCACTGTAGATAGGCTTGTTTTAACAGAACTGTCAAGAGAAGTGTCTGGTTAACAAACAATTACCAATTGAAGGTGTAACAGCAAGCATGGGGATTTTGTCAGGACATACAGCAATGTGCAGAGAATTTTGACAAAAGGTGAATGGGATTTTCTTTCGAATCTCTGGTATTTTTCAAGACATGTCACAAAAGTCTGTTCCATGGGATTTTGGGGGCTGTTCAATATTTCATTTTCACCTCTGCTTCCTGTATTTTAATATTTGAAAAGATCAGACAAATGGCAATTATGCACAGGAATTGCATATATGGAAAATCTATAAGAGCCCATACGACGGATTACACCGGCCCATTGCTTATAATACAATGTTACCATTAAAATGTATCCCGGTTATTAGGAAAGCTGGAAGTGAGTCAATTATTTGAATAAACAAACAAAGACCTGGTTGCCCTGTAGTTTAGTGCATCCCTGAGATGTCTGCAGGCTCCTTTCCCACGCCTGCTGTCTCATTCCTAAACTAGCAGAGGCTGTTGTGCAAGGCAACCTGGCAACTCCTAATAAACAGGTAGCTTAATGCGCTCTTCTGAAGCAAGCCCTGCACACCAGGCACCTTTGCACGTTTGGGGCAGGCACAGGAATTGACAGCATCTTGTGTGTATCGGAGGAGGGAGAAGAGGTTTTGCAGCTTAGGGAAAGGGAAGGATCAGCTTATCAGGCCAAAAGAAGGTTCCCGTGGTCCCTCCAAAGGGGACGCGTGTCCTGATCGCATGGACGAGCTCGGATACAGCAGTTTGGGGTGTCAGACACTAGAAGAAGGTGAGAAGCTAGGAGAAGGTGCCAGCTTTACCTTTTCCTCTAAAGACCGGGTTTTGTGTCTAAAAGATGTAAGAAACAGTGATAACTTCAGCAAAAAGAAGTAGCTTGGCCTCACAACTGATGATGTAGTTCCAGCCTTGCTAGGAAGCAGTATCCCTGTATGCAAATTCTGAGGTAATTGACTGAGGATAAACAGAAATAATACATGAAAGAAACAAATCCCATGCATCTTGTGTTGGGACAAAATACGCATATTTGAATTGCTTAAGAATGAAAGCCTGTATTTTCAAAAGCAACTAATGTTTCCCGTTTCCATTAAGGTCTCAGACTGGGCAACCAAAACCATGTAAAACTGTTGGCCAACAGGTTTATATTTACCCTGGGAGTCAGGGTAAGACTCACGACATTTCTGCTTATTAATTCCTCTGTTTTAATGTGTTTGGCTTTTGCAAGTTATGACACAGTAAATACATTTGTGTCACTTAGCAACCTCAGCTGTTTCTAAAGGAATGTCTTTTGTTCTCGGACATCTATTACAAATGCAGGTTACAAAACGATTATTGGGGAATCTAAACTCATCTTATTTGGATGGTGTTCTGGCCTCCCCCCATTTTGCATTTAAAGTGTGCACAGGAAATTAATTTACTTTGCACAAGCATCCTTCATTGACAATATTGTTATGAAGAGAAGCTCTGCCTGCATATTAAATAGATACAACAGAAGTTTCGGTCGAAAATAAAAGATATGAGAAAAGCCTGGGGAAAGAAAGGACTAGAAAGGACCTCCTAGTCACTGGGTTCACCCAGTTCAAAGCCCTCTTACTGTTTTGTAAACAACACTATAAATACTTTACCATTGCAATGCAACACTACATGGTCTCTGTCACGAACTTATCAGCCTGATTTATTTCTATACACAATGCCGAAGTCTGAGATCACAGATCACGCAGCTCCAGTATAAGGGTTTGAAATGTAAAGACTTGTGCAAATTAAATATTATTTCTTATTTCACATTGATTGGGTTACTGGGTTTCTGTAACAGGTTAGAACATGTGCACAATCCTGCACACACACGTAGTGGAAGGACTTTGATTACACTGGATTGTGGACTTCAAAGGATTTAAGGGTTTTCTTGCTTTGTCCTTTAATAGGTTTAAAGCTCAGAATTCACACCCAGTTGTCCACCTTGTCAGGACCAGTACAAAAGGTAAGATATATAAATTGACCTTTATATTCTGAAAATAAAAGGTATCCTCAGGAAATGCTATAAAATTATCTCAAAATTTTATAGATGGCCACATAATTAATACAATTAGTACTTGTTTATGAAACTCAGATGTTGTCCTCTGCTAGGGATATCTGAAGGTCAAGTATTACTAAAAATATCTTAAAGACTGTTTTCTAAAAATGTGAACAGATAAAGTGAGAGCGCAGATGAACAATAATAATATAAAGGAACCAATTATTGTTTGCAACTGTAACATCTTGCTAATAGAACGACTTAGGCAACAATTTGCAGTGGGAATTCTCGCAATCCCGGAACAGAAACAGACAATACAGAGAAATGTATCTGGAAAAAAAAAAGAATCGCGGCAATGCTCATTGTCAAACTACTGCTCAGAAAAATGTTGTCGTTGCTCAGAAAAATCTTGTCAACAGTTTTGTAACTCTCTTCATCCTTTTGTTTTTAAAAGAACCTGCCCCTATCCTTAATGTTTTGGGTTTGGGTTTGTTTTTTTTTTTTAATTGAAATTATTGTGGTAAACTGCTAAAGCGGGTTTTGGTTTGTTTTTTTTTTTAAATTGAAATTATTGTGGTAAACTGCTAAAGTAAAAGCAGTGCTGCAGAACTCACCACCACCAGTAGAAGACGAAGTGTGATAACCAGGCTGTGCCTCTCCCAATCTAAATGAGAAAACCTTGCTATACCTAACTCAGGACTTGGCCAAATGACCTGATGGCAACAACTGAAGAAGCCCTAGCTTCTGGCAGCCAACCCTGTCACTTATGCTCACAAACTCTGCATCAGGGCACCTATATGTGTGACAGCCACTTTATTGCAAAACCCACTGTTGAAGTTGTTCTCTTTCCTGCAGAGAGGCACCACCAAACAGCTAACAGTTCATAAACCCCTGTAGTGATTTCTGCCGGGAACGTCCGATGGTGGCTGCAGACAGTTCAGACCTGCTCCTGGCATGGATTGGGCTGGGGTTTAATGCCAGCAAGGGCTCTGGGTGCTGACATGCTGAGATCGGCTCCACAGATGTGAGTACGACGTAAATTCATACTGAGCCCTCTTTGGCGTGGTCTTCCCACATGAACAAATCTTTGAGGGGCAACTTCAGATCTGACATAGGATATACTGTCTTCTCCAGCATTTCAGCTTTTCTCTTGCCTTTCATTCTTACTGTGAAGCGAGCGGTTAGAATACCAAAGTAATGGCTGCGGTTCCCGATTCCTCTAGGAGAACATAATCTGAAACACCCTTCTCCTGATAACTCCTTAAGATACACAAATCTAAGACACTCGCTTTGTTGAGGTGGTAAAACTATTCACCCTGATCAGTAGCATTCAATGTAAGTATTTTCAGTGGGTTTATTCCTAAAATCCTCAGCAGATACTTAGTCAATTGTCAAATCAGTCATCACTGAAGTTTTGCATTAAAAAAGATCTGAGGACATCAGGACTGCGCTCTGAGCTCCCTATCTGTGGCACTGATCTGCTCTATCCTGCAAACTTTCCCCAGTGCTGCTGTTGGTTAGGGATGCAATGAAGCGCGATTTGTGATTATCATTGCTGGGCTCATGAAAGCCCCAGGTGTAGATGTAATCACAAGCAGCACTGAGCTTTTGCTGGTATAGCTTATTTTGCTTTTGTGGGAGGAGAAAAGGCCGGAATAAGCTGTACTGGTTTATTGCAGTTTTGCTTGTACAGAATACCAGATTACCTACTCAGAAATGCTCTGAATATAGATCTCCCTTGGAGTTGAAGTAGAACCATCCTGTAGGCCTGCCTTTATTTCACTTGAAAAGATACTGCATAATTAGGGAATAAGGGTGGAAGTGCTTTCTTAAAAGTATTCTGGTGTGCGGAGACAAGATCTCACTTTTTCATCATCTGTAGAACAATGCGATTTGAGTTTCCATTGCCAGTTACCAAGAAGGTGCTGAAAATAATAAATTATCAGTACATTAAATATATATATATTCAGGCTGGACATTTAGAAAGAACTTCTTCACTGTTAGAGTCGAGTCATTAAGCATTGGAATGGGCTCCCCAGGGAGGTGGTGGAGTCACCATCCCTGGAGGTGTTCAAAAACGTTTAGATATGGCTCTTCGAGACACGGTTTAGTGGGTTTAGCGGGCATGGTGGCATCAGGTATACGGTTGGACTTGATGATCTTTGAGGTCTCTTCCAACCATAATGATTCTATGATTCTATGATTCTATGAATAAATAATATGCAATTAGGTAGCATGCTTTATTCCCAGCTCATATAAATCCAGCCTGGAGATGTAGTAATGGACTTGGACACCCAGGCTGGAGCGACCGGTAACGCGTTCAGGTGACAGGCAGGTTCACAAACACGTGCACATATGCACAGGGTCTCTTTTGTTTTGTACAGCAAGTGAAAGTAGCTCAGGAAAACATGGACAAACGGATCAAAGGACATGCCCTCTCCTTTGCCAACGGCTTACTGATTAATCAAGGGCATGGTGCTGATAGCAGTAACGCGTGTGAGCAACTTCCACTTTTACTAGCAGTTCCCCGGCAGCGGTGACCGCATGCCCAGTTACGTGAATGAGCGTGTTCTGGACTACGCTCCCGGAGTTTTGACATCCAGAAAATGTTATTTAAGGCTCATCGTAGGAACTTCAGCACTCGCTTAGAGGAAGTGGTGATGGGGATGGATTCGAGGGAAGGAATGTGACTGGGACAGGAAGAGGCAGGACAGAGCCTTGGTCCAGATGATGAAGTAAACCGCAGGCAGGTAGAAAACCCAAGGGAACATCCGTGCAGACTTGCTTCAAGTCTGCTAATTCTAGTGATGGAAAATAAGACCGCCGAAGGCGTTTCTATGCCAGGGAATTAAACCCAAAATCAATGTGCTGCCGGACGCGAGGGCATGGCAGGCACACCAAGCGGAAGAAACGCTGACGGCCGAGGAGGCAGCACAGCGGTGTGCCCGCATCGCGGAACCGGGCGCTGCAGCCTGAACGTGTGGTGATCTCGAAGCGGAATCTTGTGGGACGTTACTATAACGGGAACGGCAACGTAGGGATCCGCTCCTGAGGGCACCGGCGCGGAACGCCGGCACGCTCCTAGGGAAACGCACCGCTTCCACGTGCAGTGTCC
>NW_009629939.1:0-503 GCF_000690535.1 Cariama cristata
CTTCTTTCACATGTGCTACTATTCTTCCTATCTGGTGGCTTTGTCCTTTTTCCTTGTTTCTTGGACATTATTTTTTCCAGTGACCAAATCTCTTATACAACGCACATCAGTTCTTGCCTAATGGGGACGGTTCTCGTCTAAGCCTCCTTTCCTCCTCTTCTCTGACAACCGCCACCATTCTCCTTTGCCCTTGTCTATATCCTTCCTATATCCTAAATACTCTCCATGCTTCATCCAGCAATACTTTCAAATTTCTACTTTCTGTAGGGTGCAACTTCTGGATTTTGCGCCTAATGTCCCCTGTAGATTGCCCCAAGAACAGGGAGACTAGTTGTTGTATTCCTACCTTTGACCCAGGATCCAACAGTGTGTTATGGCACATTACATCCCTCAGTCGATCCAGGAATTCAGATGGGGACTCGGAATGACCTTGTTTAACTGCATATAAGGCTGACCAATTTATGGTTTTGGGGGATAACCCTCTCCATTCCCTTTGAAATGCA
>NW_009629939.1:609-815 GCF_000690535.1 Cariama cristata
ATGATCTCCAGCCAAATTTCCTGCCATTTTTTAAAATCAATTGTTTCTCTGTTTCAGTCATATATTCCAATAATAACTGTATATCCTTCCAATCAGGGTTATGTTGTTTTATAATAAACTGAAAGTGTCTGGTAACACTTACCGGATCACTCCTGTAATCCTTTGCAAGTCTTTTCTATTCCCCTAAGTCAGAGGTGGAAAAAGGT
>NW_009629940.1:0-7053 GCF_000690535.1 Cariama cristata
CCAGGTAGACCACATCTACAGCCTTTCCAACTGAAGGAAACATCCAGAGAGGGAGATTGGTTTTGCTCCTGTGAGGAGGCTGTAGAGTGTCCTCAGCATGAAGGTAGAAGTGAAGCAGATTTCCACGAGGGAGAGATTCCTGAGAAAGAAATACATGGAGATGTGGAGGCGTTGGTCCACCAGTGTGATGGTGATGACAGCGATATTTCCAAGGAGGATCAGGAGGAAGGCAACAAAGAGAATGTCAAATAGGATGATCTCCAAAAAGTGATTGCTAGTGAGTCCCAAGAGAATGAACGCCCCTGTTGTCTGATTCATCTCTGAAAGCTGAAAGCTAGTTAAAAAGAGCACATTAAAGATGCTTCAAGAAGCAGAAATGAAAGCTTAATCAGGTGGTACATGTGGTGGTTCTAACTGGAAGACTAATCTGAGCCAAAGAGTGAGTGATCTACGTAACAGCTGACCTGAGTAGGCATCTGCCTGTGCTCCACATACGAATTGGCCATGGGACAAACTTAGCTGGCAAATCATAATGAAGCAGCCTTTAGGCAGTTCCCACTTAGCGCCAATGATGATGCCACCAGCATATTCTTGTCCTCATCTTAAAGTGAAGCATGTTCTCATGTGGACATCCTTTTGCTGGACAGTAGAAATCACAAAAAACATTTTTTAAGCCTTAAGAAAATCTGATAAGAGCTCTAAATACCATAATGTGTGGGAATTACTCTGCAGACGGGATCAGTGCAACAGGCTGTGCCTTGGCTAGAAATCCATCCAATGTTTCACAACTGTGGGTTCACAACATCTGAAGGGACACAAAATTATCCATACTATTCTCTTTCTCTTTTCATATTAGCTCAAAAAAAGTTACTTTAATTAATACCTTACAGAATCTGAGTACCTTTCTTACTAGTATCCATTACAAACCCCAGAGCCCATGCATTATAGTACCTTTGAGAGCAGATTCCAAATGAGACAGCATATCCTTTTCCACAGAAATCTTGAATGTGATTCATCTCAGCTGACTGCACATTGCTACTTGTTTTAAGTACCAGTGCATTCCTCAGTATTTGCTGCGTTGTCAAAGGTGGAGATTCAATACCTCCAGAGAGACTCTCTGCTGATCTTAAGCTGAGTGTCTAGAAGTATCAGTATGTGTTCGCTCTTGAAGATACTGACCCTAGGTGATGAGATGAGATTTAGATCCTCCCCTGTCTTATTTGTAGTACCATGGGTCAGGATCTGCAAGCATACCTTAACATTTCTGACTGATTCCTATTTCCAGGCTGGCTTCCTGACTTAGCAGACAAATACAAGTTTTAGTGCTCTACTTTTTAATCGTATTTTCTTATATTTATGGTAATATAACAACAGTAACTTTCCAAATTGCTGTTGGTTACTAGTTTGTATGAGTTTCCCGTCAGCAGTCAGGTGGCAATGACTTCATCATGTTTTAGAAACACAGAGAAAAACAGCAGAATAACTCCTGTCCACAAACAAAGCAAATGATGGTATTCTCTGAGAAAATATTGATAAATAATTGTATTTAAATTCTTTGTTCATTAATTCCCTTTAAGAAATCCCCCTAGGGAAAAAACAAAACAAAACAAAACCAAAAAAACCAAACCAGCAACAGTGATCTGTTGAGGAAATAGCAAGGATTTCATAAGCATATCATCCCAGTTCAATATTATCTCAAGCCTTCAAACTCCCTTTAGCATGTTCACAACCACTAATTCACAATCACTACGTGTGCCTTCTGAACCTTTTTAGGGCTTTATTTTAGCATGAGATGAGTCTTGTGCTGGCAGTTCACTCCATTAACTGGAAGGGTCACCTGCCCATTAATGATGTCTCTCTCATCTTCAGTGATCCTAAACAAAGGAACACCAATAACTGAAGCGCAGCCATCTATCCTGCGAATTATGTTGCATTCCCACATTACCTGTTTCTGACATGGAATACACCAGTTGAGCCTTCTTTCTCTAGCTCCACATTTTATACTTCCAGTCAGTCCTACATCTCATGTCTGTCTGCCAGCTTAGGGAAAAATTAGGCACTGAACTTTGCTGATGACCCTGCTGGGATATGTTGCTTTCATGGGCAGGTTTTGGGGAGAGTTGGTTCATGGAATCATGGAATACGAGCAACAGAATTCTTGAGGCTGGAAGGGACCTCTGGAGGTCATCTGGTCCAACCCCCCTGATCAAGCATATCATCTAGAACATGCTGCCCAGGACCATGCCCAGTTGGGTTTTGAGTATCTCCAAGGAGAAAGACTCTACAGACCCTCTTGGAAACCTGTTCCAGTGCTCAAGTCACCCTCAGAAGAAAAATAGTTCTTATGTTCAGACAGAATCTCCTGTGTTTCTGTTTGTGCCTATTGCCTCCAGTCATGTCACTAGGCACAACTGTGAAAAGCCTGACTCTGTCCCCTTTGCACCCTCCCTTCAGGTATTTATGTACATTCATGACATCACCTCTGAGCCTAGATGGCACAACAATACAGCATAGCTCTAGTCTGAGCAGCAGGGGATGCAAACCTATCTGCAACATTTCCCTGATGGGCAGTTACTGCCCTTATTTGCTTCAGTGGAAAAAAGATCTTACAAGGAAAAGCCACATGCAGAATAAACCAGGACTTTTCTTTTCCCCTACAAACTGGTAATTTATTCCCAAAATGGAATTTCAGAGAACTGTAGAGACCAGAACTTTCTGCACATTTCCATTGCCTTTGGGGAATACTCTACAGGGATTCTGGGAAATTAGTTTCCCATCACAGTTAGCTCCTTAATGTCAGTGAAGAATTGCATTCTGAATCCTTATAAGTATATTCCTATTTTCTGCTTGCAAATTGCAGGTTTTTCCACCAGTCCAAAAGGAAAACCCCTTTTGGTAGAAATCCTGCTTTATAACAACAGCAGCTAATACCATTTAAAGACTTCTTAAGTCTTAACTAGTTAGCTCACTTTGTAGTCGACGGAGAGAAGTGGACAACACTACTGGGCAGTTCACCAGAGATGAACCTACCTTTGTGAGGTGTCTGTCCCATTTCAGGAGTGCCTCAAGGGTTGCTGCTCTCTAGAGTATCCCAGACAACTGCACTGGGCTGGCAGACATGACATAGGGCCATCCGGAGACATACAATCAGCTGGGGCCATGGTTGGTGGCCAGGTCTGTGTCCCGGAACACAAGTAAGGCAGGAGCTGCCTGGGCTGAGGATACTGAATTGTATTTTTAAGCTCATCCCTTGGTACTGCACTACAGACAGAGATCTCATCACGGGAGTGGCAGGCAGGAGTCCTCTCTTCCTGAAGCAGTAGTCTAAGGAGGGTCAGAAGTGGAAGATCCCCAAAGACCTTATTTCTCCAGCCTGATTTAAAGCCATTATGCTGACAAGCTCAGGTGTAGGCAAATGTTCTGTAGATGCATGAAAACAGAGGATAAGACTTCCTCTCAGGTGACTGGCTTAGGCAAAACATGTTCCTGCAGATAAGTGAGTGAAGTTCAGCACTAGGGTCCAGAGCCAGCAACTTTCTTCCAGGTCTAGGTGTGCAAGCGCTATAGCTCACCTGGGGTGCTTGGGGAAGAATGTGTTCCTTTGAAACAAATGAGTTGCACAGGTGCTCCCCATTTGTTTAAGGGTCCATGATGTGGAGTCCCAGAATACTCTGTCTTCTTTGGTATGCAGTCTGGAATTCAGGGAAGTGTGTAAATCATTGATCTCTGGGAAGGTCTTGCCTCTAGGCTGTCTCTGATGGTTGTTCAGATGTCTACAGGTGGTAGGTCAGAGGTACACAGGTGTCTCTGGTACCCTGACCCAGTGACCAGAATGAAGCTGGGAGTTGTTATGGGCTATTTGTTAGCAGAGTTTCTCAAACCATGGCCATAACCCCTGGGAATGAACACCACAACCAGGATAATAAAATACCTGAGAAACCAACCAGAAGCCAGCAGTGGTCAACATGCTGAGGGAGGAAGAGTGAAAGAGGCTGGAACACACTTCCCTTCAGAGATGGTAGGACCCATGGTCCTGCTCCAGCCACCAGCACTGAGCTCCTCGCTCACCTCACTCATGCTGGTCCCTCCTGTAAGGGTATGTGGAAGGACAATGTCTTCTCCTTTAAGGGTATCTGGTCAAGGACCTTTTCAATGCAAAAAAAAAAAAAAAAAAAAAAAAGGGGGTAGCAATAAAGCAAAAATAATAGGAGGAAGCCATAAACAAGAACATGCAGGGACACAAGTCTGACCAATAATTGCTAAGGGAGACAGTGATGTGAGCCAAACCTGGTCACTAATTGATGAGGGCATGTGTTACTCAAGTGCAGTATGTAGGTGCTGTAAATGGCAGCACCTTGTCTGCCAACGCCCTTTTAAGTCTGTGCATGTGTGTGTCTGGGATAGGTGCTCAACTTCGCTATCAGTTGAACCTGCAAATGAAGAAGTGGCAGCTGCATTCCTCATCCTCTGCAGAGACCCCTGGAATGCGGACACTGAGCTGGGCTCCAGCAGTCAGGCAGGAGGGTTCTGGGAGGAGGATGCTGGAGATGGCAACCACTCCTGACATACTTTAACAGTTTCATTATAGGGATGATCTGGTTGAGCTGTCAGTATGCCAGAGAGCACATTTATATAGTCCTTATGCGATGGGGGACTGCTCCTTTGTTAATATGCACACAGTGATAAAGTTGTATCCAGACTTCTAGAGGCTTCTGTAACCAGTCTTATTATACAGGCACCAAAACAGGACTCGTGTTAGTAAATCCTTGGCTAAATTAAATCAATTAAGTTGCAAAGATCTTAGCAGAACATTAGAAGGATGATAAGAGGTGTAAATGAATGGCTCTAACAGCAGGCATAATGACTGGGCTTTATAGTTTGGAGGATGAAAAGAGCTGCTTATCAGAGTATCCACAAGACCTTCACTAACTAATAGATCACTCCCTGCTGTCAAATCAATAATGATATTGGCTATAATGCAATGGTTCACTGGAAATGAAGGGGTATGGGAAGGGAAACGTCGACTTTAATTAGGAAAACAGCAATGTCTTGCAATATGTGAAAGAATGTGTAATGTGGACTAATGTTACAAAGGGTGCAGGACCACCACTGGTGTTCTTTTGTGTCTGTACACGTGTGTCCGTGTGTCTCTGGCATACACACTGAGCCTCACTACTGGTTGTGCCTGCAAACAGGAAAGCAGCAGCCATGGCCATTGACTCGAACAATGGAGACCTCGGATCTCTAGACTTGGCTCTAGCAGCTGGCCAGGAGGAATCACCAGGTTATGGATAACATAACATCCCTTACCATGCATCAGTGCAGACAATGAAGATGATGGTATCATCAGACTAATAAACTATTTGTACGGAAGACTGAGTCCTACCTAATAATACTGTCAAAATTATATAATGCATTTTAGTGGTAACTGTAGTTAATAATTACAAGGCTTTGATTGTACGTTTCTTTGAATCTTGGTCAAGATGACTTTGATTAACAACAAAGGATTTACGAAGGGAGTTAGGGTATGTAAAGTCCTAGAAATTTATGAGAACATCTGGACCGGTTGTGTTAAGGATGAGTTATTTGACAATCTGGCAAAGTGACCATTCGATTAACCAACTTGGCAATGAAACTAGTTTTTAAGGTGTCCTGAAGTTAACTGCCTTCATTATAATATTAAAAATCACACCCACAGGTCAAGGAGACCCTTGCCCAGGTGAAAACCCTTCCCCATAGCATGTGTAGTTACATGAATGAGTATGTAATTGTATGTAAATTACTAACCAATCAATAGTTAGTAGGTGTGTACAGAAACTGATCCCTGATTTTTGTGTATAAGAGGAACACTGTAACTTGCTGGTGGTGTGCTTGATTTGTGGAAAAGTCCACTGAGGACTCAGGTCTGGATAAATACAATATCTCTCCTGAGCGTGTGGAACTGGCTTATTGCACACCGGGCACGAATCTGCTTTTCAGACAACAATGATACCAGGGTTAAAATAGAGTGATCAGTAGGATTGTTAAAAGGAAAGCCTGGAGTTCCCAGAGGTCTATGAACTGCAAAAGGCTTAATTCCCTTAGAGTGGTTGGGTTTTCCATCTTATCTTCATAATTTTTCTGGGGAAACATTGTAAATGAGACAAATAGGGCCACTGAAACCAAATCTGTTAGGTTTATGCTGATGTCTGCACAGGTCTGTCCATTCCCATGATTCTGATTCCCTGCCTGTTCCTACAACAGCCTTCCATCTGTTTTACCACTACTTTAAAAGGACATTTTTATTTCAAATTATTATTCCTCAAAATAAAAATAACCATACAAGCAAACTCATTCCCCCATCCCTTTACTTTCCTATGTTGCAAACACTACATACCCTTGTCTATAAGCCCACACTTACTCCTTTCTGCATTATCTATCTATCTATCTATTTAGGCATGTCCTCTTAGAGTACCTATCCAGATAGCAGGTACTTTATTGGATGTAAGCATGTAAGATATATAAGGATACATAAGATATATAAGTATTGCTTATGCTGCCTCATGGTGATTTCGCTGTGTTAAAGGTCAGTGGAGCCACAACAAACCTGAACACAAGTCCCTCGATTTCTTTATTTTGGAAGAATTAAATTTTGTAATCATAAAACATCTCTTTCGTAGTAACAAATAAATACAGTAAATGACAGAGAGCCCTTTTACTTTTAATTTTTGCTTTGATGGATGATGAAAATAATGAATCTTTGGGGAAGACTTGGAAGCATAATCTCCAAATAAACAAGCGGAAGAACAGGCGACTGAGTACACAAATATTGTCCGCAGATTACACAGTCAGGAGGTGGTATTTCTGCCTGCGTAATCATAATCAAAATAATCTGCCTTCTTTATAAAAATTATTGACATGTACTTCCCAAAGAGGCTTCCAGAATCAGTTTGCTACAGAAGCCTGCAGAAAAGTCAACATTGCAGTCCTCATTCTTTAATCTCAAATATTTTATTTCTGGTCACTGATTTTTTCAAGGCAGAACTCTTTGTTCCTCAAAGTATAAATGAAGGG
>NW_009629940.1:7084-11289 GCF_000690535.1 Cariama cristata
CACAAGGGTGTTCAGAAGGATACCACTTTGTTCACATTTAGTGAGACAGGCCCTCTTGGCCTGATGTAAATTAATATGACTGCCCTATAAAGCATGATGACTACAGACAGGTGAGCAATGCAGGCAGAGAAAGTTTTCAGTCTCCCAGAAGCAGACAGGATCCTCAATAAGGTAAAAATGATGGTGAAGTAA
This sequence comes from Cariama cristata, assembly GCF_000690535.1. NCBI lineage: Eukaryota > Metazoa > Chordata > Aves > Cariamiformes > Cariamidae > Cariama > Cariama cristata. The sequence goes on from NW_009629940.1 coordinate 7,277, forward strand.
GAGATGACAGTCAAAAAGGAAGTGCTAAACAGAACCACTGTAGCAACAGTGAAAACATGCCATTCAATATGGTAAGTCTCAGTGCAATCTACCTTCAGCAGTGCCGCAACGTCACAGTAGAAGTGATTGATGATATTGGGGCCACAGAATGGCAGTCTAAACACCAGAGTCAAATGAGAGCCGAGCACATAGTTTTGCACTCATAATGGTGGTGTAGTGGAGAGGGTTGCGTATCGCTATGTGTCAGTCAAAGGACATGGCTGTGAGGAGGAAAAACTCAGTAGCACCAAGGAAGAAGTGGGAGAAGGTTTGGGCTTTGCATCCAGGTATGCTGATTGAGTTCTTGACATCCAGAAGACTCGCCAAAAGCTTGGGTATAATGGTTGAGACATAGATGATTCCCGAAAGTGAGAGATTTCCAAGGAAGAAATATATAGGTTTATGGAGAGTGTTCTCATTAACCACGTGACAATGACGATGACATTCCCAGTGACAGTCAAAATGTAAGTGAACAAGACTGCCACAAAGAACGAAATACAAATCCTTTGAAGGCTAGGGAAACCCAGAAGAATAAATGCAGTCACAAAAGTCTGGTTTTCCATCCTCTGCTTCCACTTTGTATATATCTGCAGGAATAAATATGGCAAATAAAGGAGTGATCGAAGGGTTTTTTTTATGTGAGGAGAAAAGAGGAAATACATAGATCTGCATGTGTATGCGCATATAGGTATGTATACAAATATATGTATGCAGGAGACTTTTTAAAGTTGATTTTAACATTTTTTTTGAAGAAACCAGGAGGTTTGGGATCCTTAAAATAGTTTTACTGTTTCATTTCTCAGTTACTTTTTCAACTGAAAAAGTGATTTCTCTAACACTAGAAACCTGTATAGAAGACTGAAGAATTTACAATCGACTGATATATACTGGTAATGTTCCCCCTATCAGTTACCTTTCTAAGGGTGGGAAACATTACACGAATTTATGTCCTCTAAAAGCTGAATGTCTAGTTAAAATCAATCTAGACTCCTACTTTGAAGCCCAGAGTACCACTAAAAAGTGATTAACTCTATCAGAATGCAGGCAACATGAACTACCCCTTACCCTAGGTGTTTCTCCATCTGTTGTCCATAGGAGAAGATAGGATAGCTAGGTGGCAATAGTTATCAAAAAGTGTTATTGTTTAAACAGAGATGAAATGTGTATCACCTTTATATATACAAAGCCTTCATAAGTCTTTGTATGTATGTAGCTTTATGTAAGAGTTCACTCTTTTCAAGGAATTATTTCTTACTAAAAAATAAGCTATGCAGACAATATTTTAAATCTCTGGTTTATGAAGATGTATGTCACCAGTTTTTTGTTACCTTGGTCTTTTTCATCCTGACAGGTTGTTTTCAAGCAATTCTAAACGAAAGACAGCATGCGAATCACATCTTAGATCTATTAATTGCCCATGCATTTAGTTTTACTACAAAAAAGAAAAAAAGTACTAATGTTGGGGCTGTCCTTTCATTTGTACGTACCAAAATAAGCACTAAGTTGACTTCAGAGTAGAAATCATGATCTTCCCTTGCTAAGAACATTTTAAAAATCACTCAAGTTTCTACCCCTCCCTGCTTTAGGATAGGAATACGTTACTAATACATTATTGTCAACACATTGTGTCTCTATTCACCCTTATTTCTACCGTGCGATCTAATTACACATACGTGCAAACAGTCTAAATTCCTTGGACAACAGATTTTTCTGAAATATTTTTTTCTTCTTGTCCTAAAACACTTACAGTATAACACTCACATGTCTCGGTCTCTTTAGGGCCTGCATTACCTTCAGTAGCCACCAATGGCTCTCTGAATAACGAAAAGTCCAAAATGGAAAAAATACATGCATATTTGTGAACAAGCCATCAATGTTAAAATCATCATCCCAAATAACAAGTATATTCTGAGGAGGGAAGGGAGACACGTATCTGTCAGCAATGTCTATACTCAGTGTATTAAACCTCTCTGTGTGCTATCGTTAAGCAAACTGAGTGGCTCCAGACTGAGGGAAGATAGGCAGCTCCATTGCACATTTACAAGCATTCAATAAAGCCCATTACTGTGCAAAGACTATTAGCTGGGAAGGAGCAATTAACTCAGCTCATCCAACATGACATCTTCAGGGGAAAAATGGATCACTTAGAAGGCATAAAGGGTCTGCAGACCTTTAAAGAAGAATCTTAATAGATAAATCAGCATGGAAAACCAGAGTATCTTAACTAGTAACAAAAATTTAGAACTTGTGAAGAGCCCCAAATTCTCAGACAGACCTGGTGAATCAGCTGCTGCAGAATATGTCAGCTTTACACATTCAATGAATATAAAGATCTACATTTCATTTCTATGTTTTTCTTTTCATTTTGGGTGGTAATGATGATTAAATTTTGTACACAAGTCTACACAGCCTCCTCTAGGTAAGACAGCTTAGGTAACAACGGTCCATAAGAGAGTAGAGTGAGCTCAAAAGACTTATGGGAACAGAATACCTAAAACTGTTTGTTCTGAGAATTCTTTCTGAAGTATATTGCTGATGTCAAAATCTTTACGGTTGTAACGTCTAACAAAGATAAGGAACTGATGTAAATCATTTGGGCAGAGCAGTTCTTGACAGGAAAATAGGATAAAAGGAACAAGTAGATCTGAAACCAGGGACCATAAAACTTTAGCGGGCTGATTGCCCAATAAACTTGGCTATACTGCATGAATCAGCTAGAAATGTGTCCTTAAGGTGAACTTAGCTCATTATAATATGAACACCACACCTCCAGTACTAAAGCTACTCGCCTCCAAGTAAAGACCCCTACCCACTGAATATGCGCAGTATATTCAAAATGCACTGTACCTTTAATTCGAGATGAGAGAAAGCTAAGTCAATCACAGATTAGCCAAGCAGTGATGTAGATTCTTTATGCAAATATTACCTGGATAGAATTGTATAAATATGCTTATGTTTTTGACTTGTGTGTGCTAGCTTTGTGGGATGATGCCCTAGCACCTCTTTCTGCACAGTACTGCTAATAAATAGGTAATACCTCAACTCTGTGTGTTATTGGCTTGCACACCAAGTAAATGAACCCCAGCTTTTGGGACAACACTGCCATACCATAATGGCAGCTTTGTTCCTGAATTAACTCAACAAACTTTAGGCTGTTATTATCACAAATGAGGCCCTTTGTCCCACATGCCTCTCTATCTCACCTTAACTCTCACAAAGGAAGTCCTTTGACAAAGAAGGAGCACATTCACTCTTTCTGAGTAGAAGGGCATAGATGATGGACGGTAAATGTTCTGAAGTTTGTTTGACACCTAAGTTGAAAGTTTGCACTGAAAGTTTAAAAATTATATTCCTTAACTGCTAAGAGAAAGAAAATAATGAAGATACTTTCACTGGGGAAAAGTGGAGGTTGATGAGTGACTGCAAACAGACAACATAGCTGAGGAGAAGACAGGATGGACCAGGAGCGTATTTTGTGTACATAACTGCACAGATGCAAAGGAGGGGAGCATTAATGATTTGATAAAGATTGAATTAAGGAGGGGAACATTAACAGTTTGATAAAGATTGAATTAGCCTTCGAGTGCTTTTTAAGCAAACTGCACGTTCACAACAAAAAGCAGGAGCTCATTTTGATTCATTGTAGAACTAGGGATTTTTGTTACAACAGAATTGATAAAAAGGACATTGTTATCAAAGCTGATATGTTAAGAATGCAAGAGACCTTCAAGGAAGAGTGTTCAGGTCATAAAAGGAGTCAAGCTGATAAAATGTTACAATCCACAGACATCAGCAGTAAATTGGCTGACAGTAGGACAAAGGTAACCGTGGTAGTGGGAGATCATGACTTTCAACTCAAATGGTCCCCTCAAAAGAGGGCAAAAGCCCACTTGGGGAGCATGCATAGTTAACCAAAAGGCTTTATTAGTGCTATCTGAGAATGCATACTTATTTACATTAGAAGCAAGAAACTT
>NW_009629941.1:0-12613 GCF_000690535.1 Cariama cristata
TGCCCCTTCCTATCTGCGCATGCGCCGGGTGCCCCGTACAGCGTGTGCGGCTACGGGGGCGGGGCCGGAAGCGCGTCCGGCAGCGAGGGGCAGCGCCAAGCCTCGGTCACGGGAACGGCGCACGGGACCTTGTGGAGTTCTCTGGGAACCGCAGAGAAACGTCAGCAGCTGTTGTCTATACAAATTATGTTGACCTTCTTGCCGTATTTCTTTCCAAAGACGCTAAAGTCCTACACAGCGTTGGAAAACCTGTGTTCTTCTGCACCGCTTTGTACACCAACAACTCAAACCTTTTACCTGGCAGGGTTTCACGTACATTGCACTACAATTTGTAAAAGTAACTCTATGCTTCGAGACTACACGTTTCTGTACCTCATCGGTTTTTTAAATGTAGGGTGAACAGCCAGACCTGAAGGTACTGATTTCTTCTCCAAGGGAAGAGTGCCGTAAGGTACGGACTTCACATACAGTTCAGAAAATAAAACTCTCATACAGCTGCAAATGTTATACCAAGTAAGCAAGCTCATTGTTGCTTTGAAGAGCTCTCGGGAACCAATGCATGAAATCCAATGTTTCAGATTGCCATTTGAATGATTTACATGCTAAAGGAGTCACAGATACCATTAGCTTGCCTGGCTCACAACTTTCAAAATACTCTTAAGTAGGTCATGTGCAAAATCTTAAATTCCCAGCTACAAAATTTTGTATTGCACAATAATTTGTCAGTCATATAAAACAGTAACTATTTTTTCCTGGTAATAATTTGAAATCTTTAAGTATTTCTCTTGAAATACAAGTATCTCTGTGCATTGCTGTACTCCAATCTCATCAATCCTTTGCAGCTGGTCTAAAAACCAAACTGGGAAGACTGGTTTTCAGTGAGAACTTATTCAATAACTCCCAATAATTTTAATAAAATACAATTTCCCTTTCCAGAAAATGCTAGCCTTTCAGCAAGCCCTGTTTCTAAAAAATAATCTATTACACATTTCTCTTTTTGCCTTCCTGATCCATATAATCCACCAGATCTATGAAAGCCATTACACAGAGTTTGTCATGGGATTGGTCTTCAAAACAAATGAGGAGATGATTCAGTGTTAGCGAAAAAGAATAACATAGAACAAATTAAATGTTAGGTTTGGCTTTTCCAAGTCCCCACAACTTCTGAAATCACTATTTGCTTGTTCATCTCATTAACTTTGAAACAACTGACACTTGAAGTAGCAGCATCAATATTCTGAACTGTTCTCTACAGAAAGATACTAAGAGATACTTCAGTTGAAATAATTTTCTCTTTTTTGAAGTTTGTATTTCTCAGCTTTCAAATCTTGTTTTGTAAAAAAAAAAAAATCTCAGAGAACAATACTACTTTTTCAGACACATAAATTATTCAGTGATAATAAAGCAGTCAAGCACCAGAGTACTAAGCCGCAGTAGCTGCAAGATCTTCATAACCAAGCTTAATTGCCAAGTTCTACAGGAATGGAAAAGTAGACTATACATGTCACCAGCACTGCAGATCTTTGAACCTGTAGCTGAAAATTGCTATGTCAGTCCCAAAGACTTTCAGGTCTTTGTAATCACAGAACTTTAAGCTTTATTATTTAACTAAGATAATGATATGTAAAGATTCGGTTAATTTGTATTAACCTACCAAAAGAATGAACAAGAATATGCTATGATGAGGCCATCTGTACTAACCCAAGACAACCCACTCATTTCAAGTGTGGATTTTACAAGGGTTTTTGCAAGCATGTTTGACTCAAAAGTATGTTCATGCTCCAATAGCAGCTATTAAAAAAAAAAACAAAACCAAACCACACACACACCCCACTCAAAACCCCCACATCACTCAGGCTCGAACCACTTCCCCACCCCTTAGTTCCACAAGAGCTGAAAGGCTTTGTTCTTCAGCAAATAGGTTGGACAAAAGACACCCTGCCAAAGAACGAGGACCAATTCTAATAGCAGTCACCATCTCATTTTGGCTTTACAGTCTGTAGAACCTGCCTTCTGCATTTTCATGTCACACTGACCAGGCAGAAGCAAGTACTTGGGAGTTTTTTTCTGCTTAGGCAAAGCAGCACAAGAACATTCCCTAAGTGCTTCAAATAGAGACTTCTTCCGACAATCTCTCTCCCTCCACCTCTGCAGCAGTACCAACTCAGCCTTTCCAAAACCTGCTCAGGTTTGCTGCTGTCAGCCAAGTGAGCTGGGCTCTAGACACCTTGTACTTAGTATGCTCACTAAGAATCTTTTCTTTCCCTGAACTATAGCTAAACATTTTCCACAGGCTTTGAACATCAAACCCAGGCTGAAAACTTTAGTTCTTTGCAAGTCTTTGTTTCATTAAATGTTAAGGAACTCTAAATTGCTATGGCAGCCCCCTGCAAAACAGCAACAATCTGATCAGTTTACCTGATGCAACACAGCAGCCGTGACTACCACCAATTTTCCTGGACACACACATCTTGGATATCAGATTTCCTGAAACAACCCCAAGATTATCAGGTAATATGCCTGTTTTTACCATTTCAAACATTCCCATGTAAGACTTCTCATTGGAATCTTCCAGTTCATCAACTGAGGAGTTCTCACCGCTCTCCTCACCTATGCACTACAACCTGCTGAAAGCCAAAGGCCTAAGTTGTTCCTACAACCTTCAGAGGCATTATTGCAGGAGTACATCACATGCCTTGCTTCCAAAATAACTGAAAATGTTCATGTGATACTTAACTGGTTAATTATAACACAGATCTTGAAGACAAGCAATGGTGCCAATTCAGTTTTACTCTAGCGCACCTGTAGATCATCAGCCTGGTACTTCTCTCTCTAAGGAGAGATCCACACACCATCATCCCAACATCACAAGCAATTTTTTAACCACTACAGCATACATAGACTATAAAAACACTTTGGGAGTTGACAGCAAGGAAAGCCTTTAGTTTGTGTCTGAAGATGCAAACAAAAACCGACTACAGTACACAATCCCTGATCATAACCGGCCAGATTCCATATGATCTGCTAGAGCTCCTGAAGAGAGAGTGCCAAGAGCTCAGGAGGTACTCCAGCTGAAGCTGCTGTTAGCTGCCTTGAACACCAGATGTTGAAGACATGCCTTCTACAATTGTGCCTTACGGTGAAGCACTGCTCAGTCAGGAACTCCTGCCCTTGCTCTTCTTGCACATCAAGACTTTACTCACTTTCTGAGTAGATGTGGTCAAGATACACAGATGAAGAAGGAGCTGACACAGTGTAATTTTAACTGTTTACTAACCCTTAATCAACATAGCAGAACAATGTGTGGGAATGGGAAGTGCTTGCAATAGTAGATGTTTTAACTAATAGTTCCTAGTGTAATGACATCTGCGAAAGCCAAAGTACTGCTAACAGACCATTAAACTACTCCAGATTTGGAACTTGCTGTACCTTCAACAACTTTTGTGCCTTCTTCAAAAATTTTCAAAGAAATGCTCTAACTGTGTCAGCATAGATGAAACAAGCCCGCTCCAAGATCACACAACCCATTCACATGAACATATGCAGATATGCAAGTCTGGAAGGACTGCATAGTTAATGTATTTACAGTCCGATGCTACCGGAAACATAAAACAGTACAAAAATAAAAGTCCAAACTGAACTTTTTACACCTCCACATACCCCTTTTTAATATGTTATTTTGCACTGTGTACATGAAAACCAAAAATAAACAAAAGGAACTTTAGCCAAACTCCCCTTCCTCCTCCAGCTTTATTGATAGTTTAAAATTACATTTTCTATGTTCTAGGACTTCAATTGCTTTTACCATCTTACTTTAAAAACTGATTACAAGCAAATGAAACTCAGTTGTCTAAGTGATATAGTATACAAAAATAACATCTTGATTTCTGTGAAAATGCATTTATTTGCAACTCCTGAATAGCTCCAAATTGTATATGCTATAAGCACTGATGTCTGGGTTTCAGTTTTACTTTGAAGTATTTATTCAAAAGCTTCCCATTACGTTCTGTATCTCCAACATGAACATTCATTGACTGAATTACTGTTACTTTTAAGTTTATTCCTGATTTCTCTCTCTCTCATGGCCATTAACAGGCATGTGCATCTTGTTTGTTTACTCCCACTCAGCTATATGCTCTAGGTAGGGCCTGATACAGATATTACTTGGTGTTAACAGCTACTGAGGTCAGACAATCCAAGGCCATTGTAATAAAATTAAAGTTATGAGGAAGTTTAGACACTTCCAGAATTTCTTTCCTCCTGCATAGGATCACTTCCATGTAACCCAGAGAGGGTTTGCTGGTCTGACTCAACTCTTCCCACTCATCAATCCCTATTCACCAGTGGCACGGAAAGGGGGTTCTTTAACAAAGCATTATACATAACACCTCTACCAAACTAAACATAAACATTTTTGTAGTTAAATGCAGAAAGTTGATTTTTTTCCACCCCTTTCCTCCTTTTACACGGCAAGTAAAGCTCACTGGCCTGGGAGTAGCCTCTATCTGCCAACCTTTGGCCAGTGAAGAGGATTCAGAGAAAAATAATACAACCATCAATCAGAAAAAGGAGGGGCGACAAAGGAAAATAATTAGGCTGTAGCTTCAATTGTGCATTCCCGTGCAAGGTGCCCTGACTCGCCGCAGCGATAGCAGTTGACTTCACTGGTCTTGCTGCAGTTGATGGCTACATGGCCAGTTTCACCACACCTGAAAAAAACAAATTATTATCAAAACCATCCAGAACAGTTACTCAGAAAAGCAATCCTATTCTACCAAGCAGATTAGCTACTTAAATTTCATGCAACACTAGTTGTGCATTCAAGACTTCTGCTTCAGTGTTCCAGAACTCTTTGACATGAGGCAAGTTTCTGTCTTTAGAGCCCGGAACTGCTCCCCAACTGATCCACTCACATTCATCGCCGTATATGCCAAAACCACCGTACATCAAATACAGAAATTTGTTTGTTTTACGGTGTGTCAGGTTTTGCCTGTTCTGATGCTTCCGTCTGCATTTTAGCCTTGAGAGTAGTTAGTTTTAACTCAAAGGCACTGTATGTTCTCTCTCCCTTCTCCACAGCAGGGAACCTTACTGGGGGTGAAGAATGCTACACTCAGGAACATGCTGTTTCTGGTATTGCCCTGCATTCAAGAACCAGAGAGCATTTTGAAGATGGCATTTCAAACTGATTTAACATCCACTTCTATGTGTGGTACCTATAACCAAGGCATCTTAAGTACATGCCTGCTGGGGCTGGCTGCGCCAGTCAACTGATTTGTAGAGCTGGCATTTGGTAATTTCAGCGTAAGATACAGGAAACCTGGACTCCAGTTTAAACTTGTGCTGTAGGTAAATACTTCCCATTACCTTCTGCAAAAAGATTAGCTCTTTCTCCTGTACAGCTTAAGTAATTAAACATCTGCACTGTTCTGGCCATCTAGAGATGCACATCATTGAATCTACTACTTGACTTCGCTAACATGTAAGTCTTAGTTTTGCACAACAGCAGATAACTGTTTAAAGAAACAAGCCACCTGGTCAAAGTTTAAGCTTCATTTCCTAATCAAAATCAGATACAGAATGCATCTACCACTTAAGGTATGTTTTGCAGTTGTCTCCTGTCAGTTCTTACCTATAGCATTTCACTTTGGTGCAGTCTTTTTGAATGTGTCCAAACTCTCCACAAGAATAGCACTTCTGCTCATCTGCATGGTCACAGTCACGAGCCAGATGGCCGGGTTTGCCACAGTTGTAGCAGCACTGCTCTCTCTCCCTCTTTGGCTCCTTGCAGTCCTTCGCAATATGGCCACCTCTACCGCAGTTATAGCAGGCTTCCACAATAAGAAAAACATACCAAACAAGACTATAAAACCTTGGTAGAGTGAGATGTAGCCTGCTTGTAATGAAGGACACGTACAGCTTGTTTCCAGTGAATTATGATCAGCGTACTGTATCCTTCTCTTCAACCACAGTTCTCTGTCCATGTGATTGAAGAGATAGAATATTTAGTGATACTTACCATCCTCCTGAAGATCACAGTCCTTGGCAAGATGGCCAGACTCACCACAGCGGTAACAGATGTCCGGGAGAGATGACGACATGAACTGGAAGCCTGCTTGAAATGGGTAACAGGAGAAAAAAGGCTTAAGTTCAGAGTATTCTTAAAGAGTTAAATCAAGGACACTGCCAGCTGAACTGACAAGTTAACTTCACTCTCAGAGGCCCCTGGCAAAATTCTTATGTAGAGGCAAGAACGAGCGAAGTTGTGTCCTAACTTCTTCAGACTAAAAGCAGCCAGTTTTACACTATTATTTTACTATTCAGAACAGTCAGCTAAAGATCTTACTGTACAAATATTGAAAACCACAGTGATCAATCACCTCTGCCACGGCTTCTCATCCCACGACCGCGGCCAATTCCAGTAGGGCACTCCCGAGCCCAGTGGCCAGTACGTCCACACTTGAAGCATTCATTGCTGCTCATGGCTGCAGATTACCTGCCTGAGGAAGAAAGACATTTTTAGAACACCTTCCCCTCCCGTAGCCAAAGGCTACATTAAAGTAAGAGATTTAGAAGTTTTCCACCCTCCTAGCAAAGGCAATGAAAACCAAGCAGGACTTCCAGCTACCTCAATACTTTCTTGTACAATATCTGTTCCTGACTATTAAAACCACTGCAGGGGATGAAAGTTTCTCTCTACTTCGCTTGGAGTAAGGCAGCTTTGAACAGCCAAAGAAACAATGTACTACGCATCTTTTCCTCTAGTTAGTTTTTTGTAGCCAGTCTTCACTTCAAACACTTAAAAAAATGCTTCAGAGTGAGAAAAAAAAGTAAGTAGACCCGTTTAACTATTGTCTTACCAGCCTTACTTTGTTCTCCTTCAGTAACACACCTTCTTCCTTATTCCTCAAACTCAAAAGTCAGCTATTTATCTCTACGAGTTATTTCTTCCTGGTAATTGTTACACTTTCTCTTGAAGTGTCTGGCTAGCAGCTACTACATTTATTGACTAATCAAGCTTCACTCTGGAAGCTAATTGTAAGAATAGGCAGTATTAAACCTAAAGCCTTGAAAAGCATACTAGCTTAACATTTGAAGACTTAAGTTCTTTTATACCTAAAGGACCTAAATAGCAGTTAAACTCTGAGAAACAAGAACTACAACTTCAATATATTAACCTATAGCTCAGGATGCAGACTTCACTCCTAGGTTTACATGAAAGAAAATGTATAAGGCATTTGGCTTCCCTGAAAGACACCAGACACTTGCCAGATATCCAGAAGGCTAACTTTGAAAACATCCTTAGAATGCCAGAGAAACATCAGACAGGCATGCCTGTCAGACACAATATAAACCACTTCTTTTGCCCATATTGGGGAAGAGAGGTATGCGTTTCATTGAGCAGCAAAGTCAGTCTGCCACAGGCCACTGAAGCAGTGGTTAGGATAGCATAGGTTAGACTGCGGTCACTAACTCCCCTGAGCTATAAAACAGTTATGCAAGACTTCCAGAACTAGAAACGAAAGAACAAGGAAGTTAAACATTTAAATTGGAGTATTTTTTAAAGCATGCCTGAAGACAAGTTTAAAAATACTTCATGTCAAGCTTTGATTTGATGAAGTCTCCTTAAGTTTAAATACTTCACAAACTACCTCCTAATTCATTTTTCTTAATCCAAGAGAAGTAGAATCATTATCTGGTATGTTTGGTCAGTTTACCTGATCCCCCATCAAGACAATCCTCCTGTAGCCCTACAGTTTATTTTGTTACAGAATGCTTTGCTTCCCTCCCCTTCAAACCATCTAGCATTCCAGATTTACCAGGAACATTCATGAGTTGTGTCTTGAAGAAAGCCACTACAGAAGCAGTAAGAACAAAACATGACCTCAAGAAAGAACCAGAATTAGCATCCTGACATTTAGCTCTTCATTTAAGAGCTTATATCTAAACATGAATTTTTATTTGGAGTTATTTTTAAAGTACTCCAACGTTAAACAAATTTACTGTGTTTTTTCAGCTACTCCTCCCTCAAAACAGTTCCTCTTTCTCCAATCATCTTCAGGATAGAAGTGACCGTCCATCCTTCCAACCACAGTAGAAGCCTGAGAATTCAAAGTGCAAGAGATACAAACTTTAGTATGCTATTTCTGTAATCCCACATCTACCTTCCAGCTGGACCAGATGACGGTATTTGCTCTTAAAAATGAAGTTTTGCAATGAGAGAATGCAAGAAAATCTTAAACAGATATTAACAAGAACAAAACAACTAGTTGTCTGAGCACTTCAGAGATATACTTGGATTTTACACATAGCTCAGTCTTCTCTGCTTCATCTCAGTGTTCAAGGTCTCAAACTATTTTATTAGAACACCCAAGGGTGAAAAGCTGTCTACTATGGTGGCAGCAGCTGGCACTCAGTGTGCTATTGTTTATGCCTGTTTTCATAGCAACCATGTTGACACTGCAGAACAGGAAAAACACAAGCAAAGCCAACTGCAGGAGCTGGGCTCAGGCATAATAGTTGATGCTGCTTTTAAATTAAAGAGGGACAAGATGGGGTGTCTGAATTATATACCAAGATACATTCTTCACTCAACTCTCTTAATGTCTTCACATTAAAACATTACAGAACAGCAACAAAAGACCTGTTAAAAAGTGCAAGATGAAATACGCTAACAGCTGTAACAGAATTGTAATGTATCTTTACAGATACTAACAACTATCAGACTTTCATTCCAAACCATGAACTTGAGACTACAGCATAAAGTGACAGGACTGAATGCTGCCAGCAGTTACCCACATGAAGAACCTAACACAATCAGTTAGGTTAACATATGGTAAGAGACAAGTGTTTAATGGGTGAGCTAGACCTGCTTTAGATACAGAGTGGAAAAGTTTTTACACTAACCTTGTATCTAGTCTGTCAATCTGCCAGTCAGGGTCAGGATCTGCATGATGGACAAAAGCTCACTACTCACTGCCCCAAAGGAATCCGAAAAGAGAAGTTTTACATCTGATTCAAATTTGCTTCCTTTTTAACTGCTTCTTCAAGAAGAAAACCTGAAGTTTCTTTTCCTCTGGTATACAGCAAATTGGCAAAGTTAAGATCATGCAAACTCAGTAAGAAATCCAAGTCAAACAACGGTCTCTCCACAACTATCCTTCAAGACTATTTGAGAAAGTCACTTAAAAACCTTTATCTTCAGAGGCCCCTTTTTCTCCCCTGAACTCTGGGACATTGGAAGGCTACAGCTGCCATAGAAGTATGACTACAAAGCACACTGCTCCATCTTCAGATACCTTAAATCTATGAAAGTACCAAACTGCCTGGAATCTCTCTTCACCAGTATTTTAATGTTTAACTTCTGCATTCTTCCTGTAAAAGATCTGAAACCAAGTACAAGTTCACCAGCTAGAGGTAGATGCAGCCAACACTACTTTTACTTACTCCACATTCTAAGAAGCCTTACACGGGACAAAATTCCCCAGCAGTGTAAACCATTTTAAAAAACAATATATGGATTTAGTTTTCAGATAACGCCAACAGCCACCTTTAAGGAGCAATATCCAGAAAAGGCTGGTTCAAAAGACAAGTCCTTAAATGGATAGTCTCCAAGCAGTTTGGACACCATTACATTTTTCAGTTACTTCCAAGAGGAAAAAAACCAGTGAGTACAGTGAAAACCACTCAAGTTCAACTTCTCCTGTATTAGTCAATACTCCTCCATTTTGTCATCACAGGCAAATTTCCAGCAGTTCCTTTTATCTATCAAGGCCACCTTAAGTAAGCTTTCTGCAAGAAGGTTACTTGTTTAAGTCTTCTTGGAAAGTTTTCACTCGGTCACACGTATCAGTGTTTTCCACAGCTCAAATATGTTATACAAAGCAGCTTGCCCTCACACTCCACCCCCCCGACCCCCCGCTTTACATCCCAGAGCTAGGATTTTTACCTCACCAGAAGAGGAAAAGTAATAATGGAAAACAAATTACAACAATGGCCTCATCTAGTGTTTCTGTGACAGGTCAAATTCTGCAAGATATACTAAGCCACTGCTTCATAGACTAGATTCCAAAACTTGTGAAAAATCACAAGTTTAGTTGCCTCGAACCTTACCTTCCCACTAAAGAGACACAGTAGACGTTTACCTGAACTCCCTCTACAGAGCTTCGTAACTGCAGTTTGAAGCTGAAATGCATCACCTTGCAGCTATTCAGCAGAACATTACCAAGAATGAATTTTAGACTTTGATCTGTATGATCACTGTACTGCTGAAGATCATGAGCTGAGAACAGCTCAAAGATCCAAGCGAGAGGTGCCACCACAGTGGTCTCCTAGCTCAGATTTGAAGCTTTTGAGTGCAGCTTTAGCACCAAACTTCAAAGTGACAAAGTTTCTTTGTGATTCTTCTACTAACACAAGAAACTTCGAAGTGGAAGATTATGTATTTTTGTGGCTTTACAGTGAACACAGGTTCAAAACTTAAAACGCCAGAGGTGCTATTAATGTCTAGTCTTCTCACACAAGACTGAACAATACCCAAGTCTGTTTTAGTAGCCCATTTAAACCTGATGATGGAAAGAACTACCACTAAGCTCCATAGTAATGCTCCTTATTTTATGGCTTTTAGCCTAACCCTCTGAGGAAGACGTTTGTTTTAACAAAGTAAAACAAACTTGGGCTCTTCATGGTAGAAAGGAAGCTGAACTTCACCTGCAAGATCACTCACGATTCCTTCTGGATACGAGCAGTTCCTTAGAATTCAACAGTCCAATATAACAGGGGTAATTATCTTCATTATACTTACCAGGTGCTTCTTTTGATCTACAAGTATCACTTCCATTCAATATTAATCATACTTCATTCCTTCAAAGGACACACTAGATAAAAAACACTGCTAAAGCCAGGATACTTAACAACTCTTTGGTAAGTCAGCTATATCAGAGGCAAACGTTGAGAAATCAGCAGTTTCCTTCCAGGCTGCTGGTGACCAACCTACAATACCACATCTGAATTCAACGAGTCAGCCTGAACATGGCAAAACCCCTACATGACAGGAAGTATAGCTTTGCTTTCCTATAAAATAAAGGAATGGAAAGGCAGAAAGGACTGCTAACAGAAGTGCTAGTGTTTAGTTTCAAAAGATAAGTCAAAATATGACTCATTTTAACAGAAATGCTACCCATCAGAAGTTTTTATTTCTGAAGAAGCATGTTTTGAGAATTCTTGAGCACAGGACACACGACTGTCACCAAAGCAGTATTCAGCTGGTTGAATTTCCACATCTGTAACCTGAAAACATACTAGAGAGAGCTATTCTGCTCCCATCTCCGGATTTTGTCCTCACTGGAAAATAAACAAAATTAAGTATTCTGACCACCAGGTAACAATACCTCGATTCTGAAAGGAAGTAGTTTGAAACTTCAAGAAAACCTGCAGAAGCAGAAAGCCAAGCCCTGCGCTCCATTCGGGTCCCCTCAATACATTCCACAGCCAAGTTGATCACAGAACACTGAACATTAACTAAAACTCAAGAACTTGGATCCCTACTGAGGAGTCAGAAGGCAGGTCAAAAAGACATCATGACTTTGATTACGCTAGTAATTCTTGGATAACTTTGTAGACACAAATCAGGAGAGCAAAAGTTCATCGAAAAAGTGACTCTGTAGTACTTTCTGCCTAACCCTACTAGTTAACAGAGTGGAAAAAACTACATATTATCGACCAAATATGCACATTATACCATCCTCCCCTTTTATTTTTTTATTGCTATCTGTACAAAGTTTTAAAGAGAGGTAAATAACATCAGCAACATGTGAACTTTTTAACGTAAAATTCAGCCCAGATATTAACAGAGTCAGTTTTTAAAAATGGCAGGTTAAGCCTGTAACTCGCAATGTTGTTGCAGAGCCCTGGTGAACTCATTTAGCCTCTTCACTTTGAAGACAGAGGCAGGATTAGGTCTCTAGGCAAGTTTGCATTGAGAAAGAAAACATGGACTAGGCAACCCTATGCTGCATGGCAACAGGATCTTATTAAGCGCTGAAATGAAAATAAAAGCCACTATTAGGTTTAATAATTCCTTATGACAATTCTGGATACTAAATGAGTAACAGCAGTTACTTGAGAAATGTGTCTGACAGGAACTTAAATAAAAGGCTAGTCTGTGATCTGTAGATGTCACAGGCTATTTTTCCTATCCATTTATAGGTCACATTTGGATTTGGAGCAGGCCACCATCCACGCCTGTGGTCGGAGACAAATAGTTGCAACACCTCGACCCTCTGGTCTCCGGCAGAGCCTCACACGTGGGGAGCCACGTGGTGCGCCCAGGCCCAGGCCCCGCCGCCACCGCTCCGCCAAGCCTCCCCGCGCAGTCACGGTGAAAAAGAGTTTAGTAACGGTTTTAAAAAAAAAAAAAAAAAAAAAAAAGAAAAAGACCAAACAATCTTATTCCAGCCCCCTTCCAGCCAGTCCCCGGTCTCACAAGATCTTCTCCTCCCGAAACTTGCTGCGGCCGCTCACTCAGAGGGAAGTTAGCCCCACACCCCAACCTGCGCATTAAGGCCATACCAGGCGATTCCCCCCTCCCTACACCGCCAGGCCGGCCACGTGA
>NW_009629942.1:0-4237 GCF_000690535.1 Cariama cristata
CTCATGAGGTGCCTCAGTTTCCCCTGTTTGCAAAGGGCAGGGCAACGGCAGGAGGGGAGCCGGGCGTCCCTCGGGGTGTCTCAGGCATTGGGGTCGTTGGAAAAGGGATATTGATCGCCCCCAGCTCGGCCTCCTGGCTTGGGTGGACGCACAGGGCTCTCACCGTCCCCTCAGGGATGAGCCTCGGCTTGGCGGGATCATGGCTCCTGTCAAGCACTCGGGGAGAGGCTTGGAGAACCTTTCAGGCTGCAGGAGGGTTGGGAGCACTCAAAAAAAAAGGGAAGGAAAATTAAAAAAGCAGGTGTATTTCTGCAAGAGCAGCCTGTTTTGGGAGGACAGGGCTGTCGGCAGAGGGCGGCCCAGGCTCGTCGCTGGCGCCTCACCTCAGGGCCTGGCCTGGCACCTGGGTGCTTCGCCCTCACCCAACCGGTTACCGCTCAAACCCTCTCCATCAGCTGCTTTCAAAGTACAGGTGAGATATTTTGGGGGGGCAGAGTGAGCCCGAGACCGTGGCAGTGGGCCCAGGATCTCCGGCAGCTTTCGATTCTGAACGAGAACGAAAACCGAGAGAGAAGAGTCAGTTCCTTTTCCCGTGCCAAAGCTGAAGCGGAGAAGGGAAACTTAAGAGCCGGCAAAAATAGAGCATCGTGAAGCACCCAGCTGCAGGGAGATCACTGACCTCCTGGGCAGGAGGTGCTGTGTTGGACTAGCAACGTTTCCAGAAAGGAGCTGGTCCATCCAATATGGGAAGACTGCTCCTTCCACCCAGAGTTAAAAACCTGTGGGCTACAAGGTGCGACAC
Source organism: Cariama cristata (assembly GCF_000690535.1). Lineage (NCBI taxonomy): Eukaryota > Metazoa > Chordata > Aves > Cariamiformes > Cariamidae > Cariama > Cariama cristata. The sequence continues at coordinate 803 of NW_009629942.1, forward strand.
ACAGAGTTATTGCAAATCACTTCACCCTGTAACGTGACTGCAAACTCTGAGAAATGGAAACCACCGCACATCGGAGTGGGAGCGCTCAGTGTCGGTGGGAGGCTGAGCACGCCGGAGAGTCTGTCCATCTGTCCTAGAGTCACTTTCGGCGTCCGTGCTTCTCTGCAAAGCCTCCTTCAGATGCCTGCCATCCCCTCTGTCTAGGCTTTGCTGTTCAGCCTGAGGGATATAGATGCTCCTTGGAGTTTTCCCTGCCGCTTTTGCACGGCAATTCACACATCATCTTCTCGTGCTTCATTTATTGGCTTTATCAAAGACTTTGTTTGAAAACACCCTGCTAGAACAACAGGAGAGTGACCCCTCAGCCCTGGCAAGGGAAGGTGGCTTACTGTCTCCGCTCTGCCCTCATCCTGCTCCTCTCCCCAAAAGGAGAGAAAACCCACCTGGAGGATGGGGAAAGGACTGAAATCCAAGTCCTCGTCATCCATGGCTGTGCTTCAATTGCCGTCAGGTCTCAGCTGGCGATGGCAGGAGCCAACCCAGGCCAAATTGAGCCAAATCTATGTGCTTTGAGGGGGAAACTGAGGGGAAAACGCACCCATGTGCACCCATGCACACACAACAGGGATGCTACAGCAAGCGATCTACTACGTGTAGTAGCCTTGCACTGAGGTTACGGCTGCCGTAGCACATCCGTGCCGTGCGGTTGGCAGCGCGGGGGTGGTTTCCGTTGGGGTCGGTACCGATGGCTTAGGAGGCCGCGCATGTGTGCCGGGGGGCCCAGCCCTGCCTGCCCCTTTCGGGAGGGGGAAGATGAAGAATTTCAGCAGCGGTTGACCTGAAATGACATTTTGCTGCTTCTGTTTTTCTCACAGCTTTCGCAGCGAGGTGAGATCTCCGTCCCTGCAAGCCGCTCACCCTTCAAATGCACACGCGTGCCTGTGTGTCATTTCAGGTTAACTGAAGTGACTGCTTCAATTTGAAACAGGAGCTGTTGTTTCATTTTTCGGGTTGCTTAACCCCCTCCTAACTGTAATAAACACGGTGATTAAGGACACAAAAATATTACCCTGGAGGAAGGGGACCAAAAGCTTGGAAAAGGATGAAAGAAACACTTTGATTACCCCTTTTAAAAGTATGTTTCTTTAGCTGAAGCTGCTAAATTTGACTCGACTTTACACACTGGAAAGGTTTTGCGGTTTGTTGTTTTGTGTTTTTTTTTTTTACAGTGAATAAAGTGTTTTTTCCTCATAAAAACCCCCACCAACTCTCAGGCCGAGTGATGCAGTTTCGATGTGTCACAGGGGCAGGGTTAGTGCCGATCCCACTCCCGGGAAGGTCGGTGTAAACACCAAAACACAAAACTCTGGTCTCAAGCAGGGCTCCAGGTGCCCGAAACCAGCATCTGGCCCCCCTCGCTGTCACGGTACACGTTGGGTTTTTTTCAGAGGAGGTCTGGAAAGGGCCATGTTTCACCCCAGTTTCATGCTGAGAGGCATCCAGGGCTTTGGTCTCAGCTCCTGGAGGACTAAATCCCCTACCCAGGGGACATGGGGACATCGGGGGTTTGAAGCTGAGAGCTCCTCTGCAGCCGGTCCTAGCCCGAGGAGGGCTAGGGCAGGGAAAGGCAGGCAAGCCCAAACTCCAACCGCAAAAGATCTCCAGCGAGTTGGGTCACCGTGCCTCAGTTTCCCCACATGCCCCGTGGAGATAACGCTATTGCCACACAGGCCTTTGGCAAAGCACTCGGAGACCAACTTCCACAAGGACTCATTACCAGGGAGCTGGAGCCGTGGGACACCTGGGGTGCTGATAATTCACCTCATCCTAAGGCAGGTGTTTAAAATAGCTCCTGTGACTCACTGTGCCGAGAAGGGCCAAAGGGTTTCAGACGCTGCCTCGGGGGCAGCTGAATGTTTTCCTTGCGTCGGGGACACGAGGTGAGATGCCACCTCCAAGTCCTCGGCTCTTCAGGTCCCTGCGGTGAGTCTGGCCCCCGCTCCCCAGGTGACTTTTCTCCTCTGCGTTTTTCCAGCCGTGGCAGAAGTTTGGCTGTTGCTCATCTCCTATTCCCAGAAAGGGATGTGGAAAATATAAATGTCCCTCTTGCTGCGGCTTCAGGCTCCCCTGGCCAGTCCTTTCTGCATCACCAAGCACCTTAGCCGGGGATGGATGTGTACAGGAAGCCACAGGTGTGATGAGTGCTGGCCCTTTGCAAGTCCTCAGTCATCCATGGGATGCAGTGCTCCCAGAATGGGACATCCGACGGCCTGAAATCTCATCCTGGTCCTGCTTCATCATTTTTTTCCCACTTTCTGAATTGTGGGTGCTCCCCTTCCTGACACTGGGGAGCCCTAAAAGTTGTGAAAGGGAGGCGGGAGAGTGATGCTGGCTTCGAATCACTTCCTGCTGGATAACTGCTGCATCTTCATCCTCTCCTGTCATAGCTGACGGCCCCAAAGGGCAGTGAACATCCCCCCGTCAACAAGAAACAAGGGCTGAAAAGGCCGTTTCCTTTCCTCCAGGCCCTGCGTGCGGTCCCCATGCCACGATGCAGCGGTGATGGGGAGCATAGAGAGAAGCGTCACCAATCGATGCTGCAGCTGCCCATCTTCAGGTCTCCCATCATGTCTACCATGGTCCTTTCCCCACGGCAGAGGTCCAGGACACAAATCTGGTGGCTCTTGACCTCGTGAAGGTTATTACCGCACAGGATGGCTGGTGTGCAGGGGATCAAACACGCACCGATCCTTTTCCAACACCCAAACCTTGGATGCACCCAGTCACCCTGGCAGGACAAGATGGTACCCTGGGTGATCCCACTGTCCGGGGACACGATGGCACTCTTCCCCTCCTGCGGCACAGGCCGGCTGGGGACAAAAATCAGCAGCAACAGACAGAAACAAAGTGGCTATCAGCACCCCAGCCCTGTGCCGGACCTGCTGGGCCTTTTTGCGGCGAGTTTTCTAAGAAATACTGCAGCAGTTAGCGAGCGTTTACGGGAAGGGTGGGCCAAGCTCAGCCTGCAGCCGGGGCACCGCGATAGTGTTTTGGTGGTGCCGGGGGAGGACAGTGGCCGCGCGAGGGGCTCGGGCTCCTTGTGGTAGCAAGCAGGGAGGTTTGCTTTCGTGTAAGAGCAGCTTCCCGGATGGTCCGGGGGAAAAAGTGAGAAAGCAGGTTAAATACAAACCACAACTCAAAATAGGCCTAAACTTTGAAGGCGTTTGGAGCTGCGCTTCCTGCTTCTAGCAGCCCCAAGCAGGAGATGAAAGATGCAGCTGAGTAAAAAAAAAAAGCAAAACAAACAACAGAGTTAACACTTTCTGCTGAAGGCGGAGGCACAGCAGTGACAGAGCACACCAGGTCACCCCACAAGGCTGGAACACGGCTCCAGGACCTCCCGTTCCCTAGGATAGCCGCCCCATGGCTCGGAGA
>NW_009629942.1:4268-5396 GCF_000690535.1 Cariama cristata
GGCAAGTCCGGGGTGAGCTGGAGAAAGGGACCGCTCCCTGGGCATGGGGGCTTTAAGCAAGAAAGCCCTGGGGCAAGCCAAGGAAAGAACAGCCCTGTTGTGTCAGATCTGGCCAGGGGACTTGCAGAGTAACCTGCAGAAAGGGAAACGTGCCCTTTCCTTGGGGCAGCCCCGAGTGCACACAGCAGCAGGCGCTCCATGAGGTCAAGCAGGAAGAGGGCTTCAAAATTCAGCATGTTAAATTAATTTAAAAAAAAAAAAAAAACACCAGAAAAAACAAGCAAAAAAAAGAAAACCACCAAAGCCAAAAAACAACACCCCTGAAGCCGAAGCACCGCAGAGCTGGGAAGTGGGGTTTGACAGTTTGGAGGGTAAAAGCTTGAGCGAAGCGTTACCACCGCTGACTGATAGCGACCGACTTCTCGTAATCCAAAGATCGACTTCCTCTCGCTCCGCGTTCGCTGCAGCCGAGCTGGAGGTGGGGACAGCCCGCCGGTGGCTTTCTTCACCCACCGGCACCCGGCATGCAACACCCGCTCCGCGCCAACAGAACCGGAGCAACAGGATCTGCCTCACCAAAATTTAGTTTGGCTGACAACATCCGGCGTTTCGTAAGGTTGCTTTGATGTTTGTTTACTTGCCTTCCCCAGCACATGCTCCCCGCACCAGCCTGCGGATGAATGGAAATGAAAAGTGCTCCACACCCCTTTGATCTCTCTCTCCCAGGAGCAGTCTGTGCTGGAAACACCCCACGGAGGGATGGATCCAGCCTTCCCCATGGTGCTTTCGGCTGGCTGGTCCTGGCTAACGCCGCTTGGCAAGCCTTTGGGTGGGACCTTTGGAGTTGGTCTCGGCTAAAGACAAACCGGCGGTGGTACCCACGGTGTGGTCACCTGTACCCCGCACGCTCACAGCATCCCTAATCCACCCCCCCCCGCAGTAAAGGAATGTCTCCATCACATCAAGTAATTTGTTTTTATTTAAAACCGCATAAAAAAAATAAGATTTCTGAACTCCCCTGTACAATATGAACTATTAACAAAAAACCCGCCGGCTTACACACTTGGTTACATGTAAAGACTCAACAGCGCGGACAGCCCGGGCCGGCTCCCCCCCCCCCCCCCACCC
>NW_009629942.1:5427-7227 GCF_000690535.1 Cariama cristata
CCCATGGGGAAAAACCAAAACTCATCTGCAAACTGAGATCTGCACATGGCAAGGAAACAACGGCAACCAGAACTAAGTACACAGACAGCTGGGGAGCAGGCAGTCGCTCCGCACCTCCACCAGATATCCGACAGAAACGCTACAGGCCCGGGGAACGGACGCAGGACAGACACGGAGGGAAAACCCGAATGGAAAAACCGGGGGATCAGCAGCTGTAGAAGCAAGGCGTGGGTTGGAAACCCACGTGAATTATAAATAAATAAATAAGTTATCCTACCGGCTAGAACTCTTTCTTTAAAAAACAAGAACAAAAATTCATGAAAATAAATTAAAACCAAAAACTGGAAAAAAAAGAACAAAAGGTAAAATGTTATCACTATTAACAACTGTACATCAAGCTTTGCTCCTATATAACTTTGTACACATTTACAGCTCTGTTGGTTTGCATTGTTTGTGCATTCGTGAGGGCACAAGGAAGCAAAGAACTCCAGAAAGTCCACGTGAGATGGAGGCACGGGAGGTGAGGCATCGCCCGCTTGGCTCCCAAGTGTCTTCTGACCTGTTTTCTTATTGAAAAGGGAAAAGGAGCTATATACCCAGGCGAGTCTTGGAAAAGCAGCAGTGTAGGAAAATTCAAGTATTTCCTCCAGCACAGCCCAGATCACAACTGAAGGCACTCGAGCACGGTGACAGCGGAGAAGAGACAGTCATTCGGCTGCGGTACCTGCCCTCCTCCCTGCCCCCAAAATCAGTTTTCCCCCGTTGAAGCTTTTCTCGCAATAAGGTCTCTGATCCTCTCGCAGTCCTGAATTCAGTAGGTCAAGAAGACACTTAGGAGCCTCCAAAAACAGAACCAAAAATCAAAACAAGAAAAAATTTACTAGCAAAACATCAAATGAGACAGGGTCATTCAGATGGGAGTCCAGGACAGCTGGGTTGGATGGTGGCCACCAGCACTTAGAAGACCAGGTCTCCAGCCCAGCTCCAGGACGAGACGTGCGTGTTCCCATCTGGTGATCCCTGCTCAGTGCTACAGTCACGAGGAAAAAAAAAATCTGGTTTTCTTTGCTTCTTATGGCCAGGAGATGCGTGGAGCTGTTACTTGCCAGGCTCCTGGATCAAACTGTGCAGGCAGATCTCTGCCGACTCATGGGGCAGGTGAAGGCCTTGCACCCAAGTATGGTTGAAAATGTCTTCCAGAGATGGCCTGTCCAAGGGGCACAGGGACAAACACCAGCCGATGAGGTGCTGGCACTCTGAGGAGAGAAACCAGAAAATGCCGGTCAGTTGTCGAAGGCTCCCATCCACCTTGTACCACCGTCCGCAGTGCCCAGGCCATGCTGGGTGTGCTCAGAGCTGCACCCAAACCTCCAAATCCATTATTCATTTTGGAGGAGAGCAGGACGGCAGGATGTGTGCCACCTCCTCCAGCTAACCACGGGAGATCGATCTCCTCCACAGCGGTAAGAGCCGGATGCTCCTGTGCCCGGTGCCACCTCCCAAAACCCGTTACCCCCCCTGCTGCTGTGAAGCCGGGTACCCACCTAGAGAGACCCGCCGTCGGAAGAAGAGCTTCGCCCGCATGATGTCCTCGTCCTGCTCGAAGGGGACGTCCCCGCAGACCATGTTGTAGAGCAGCACACCCAGGGACCAGATTGTCGCCGAACGGCCGTGGTACCGCTGGTAGCGGACCCACTCCGGTGGGCTGTACACTCGTGTTCCTAAGGGATACAGGCAGAGCTCGTCAGGCGGATGCTGCCCACTCCTGGATCCTCACCCCGGCATCCCTGGGGATGCGGG
>NW_009629943.1:0-2278 GCF_000690535.1 Cariama cristata
GACCCCTCGGGGGATGTAGCCTGGTACCGAGCAGCGCAGAGTGAGCTCAGGAGTTAAAAAACATCCCTTCTGCTGGCAGCTGGGCGAGTTCCTTGGGAAAGGATAGAGAAACGGTGAGGTATTTACGGGGTCACTACGGGTGAGCGTTTGGCTCTCGTAACCAAAGTCACTCACAGCCGGACGGCCAGCGCTGCCCGGGTGCCCCGGCTGCCTCTACAGCCAGCGCACAACGATGAGCGCCTGCAGAGCCCATTCGGCCCGGTGCTTGGGACGCTGATCGAGGAGTGAGACGAATCGCTTGCTGGAGCTGCCCTGTTCTTTCCATCGAACGCAACGGGAGCCCGCCTGTCTCGCATAGTCTGCATCCGAGACGTTCACCTACCTGAGGCTGGGTGGGAGAGCTGTGATCCACCAACGGCACAGCTGTGATCCGCTAACAGGAGAGCTGTGGTCCACTAACGGGATGCAGTCAAGAGAAAGGGGAACGATCCAAGTTGTCTTGGGAGAGGCATTTTGAGAGAGGTACAGAGAAGTGCAAAGGCTCTGGTGAGGCTCGGGACTGCTGTCTGGTTCTGGTTAGCCGTATTGAGAGAATTTAGCCCGAAACTGGTGCAGAGAGAGTTTGCTGGATTGTTCAGGAGAGAGGAGGGCGCCTTACAGATGACTCGGCTCAGGGATCTCAGCAAAACAAATGCTGAGAGAAGACGCATTTGTGGACAATCAAGAGAGAGACGCCAGGGAGGGACACGGACTTAAACCCCGGCACCACCGGGGCACAAGAATGAGTAGGAATAAATGGGCTATGTATAAACCCAGGCCTGAAATGAGGAGAGGCTGACCAAGCACGGGAACCACCAGTCTCTACAGGGGTGATCTCAGAAGACAACTGGGGAAAGAACCCGGCCGCTGCGAGAACGGAGCTCGGTCAGGTTGTGAGTGCCGTGGCGCAGTGGGGCTGCCTCTCCCAGCGGGGGACTGGGCACCCTCCAAGGTCCCTTCGGCGTCTCCGTCCCCAAAGTGAGAAATCAGTTTTAATTCTCCTGTAGTTTTTGCTAACTCTGAACCTAAACAATGAGATTTTTCCAATGGAATTATTCTTGACTTTAATCAAAACCTAATTTAGATCCAGGTCAGATAATAAGTCAAAGCAGCGAAGGGCAGTCAGCAAAGAGCATGAATTCCGTCCGCAGCCCGTTGGGTTTCTGTCCGTGTCACAGCACCAAAACGTTACTTGGTGTGGCTTTCGCTCGGGAGAGGCCTGGGACTGACACAAGCGGAGGACCCGGAGTTACGAACTGAATGGGGATTTGTGGAAATAATAGACATTTTCCCCACCTTCTTATTCTCTCTCCAGCGTGGCTGCGGAGGGCTGGGCATCAAACCACGTGGATGCTCAATTGATGTGCTTGGGGGAGAAGCCGCAGAAGGAGCGCAGGAGCCTGAGCGCTGTGCGAGGACCGAAATACCCACCAGCTGCCAGGGCTGTGTGGGAGCCCGGGACGGGAACAGCCAGGGAGCTGCAGATCAGGACTGAGCTACATTTCCAGAGCTGCGTGGGGAAGGCTGATGGCACCTGCCCACATCCTCTGCGACTGCACATGATGCCACCTCTCCCTCAGCTTCAAGATCAGCAAATTTACCCTTCTCTGCTTTTTTTCTTCGGGAGAAAGAAGAAAAAACCCAGGCGGGAGACCGCAGATTTCCAGGAGAGGCTGTGCTAACGCGGTACAAGCTGTCACCAGGCAAGCCCGGAGGAGACGGGATGCCCTCTGCAAGCTGGAGTTCTCGTTGTCTGTGTGGCAGAGGACAAGAAGGGAAGTGATATGGACCAAAAATAGTCTTACAGTTTGGGAAGTGAAACTGTGCTCCTGTGACCTCTCACCCTTGTGCTCTGTGCAGGGCAGCGGGTTGCCTTGCTCGGCCAGCCGAGAGGAGGGGAGGGTTCCCTCCTTCCCCCCGGGTGTACCCCGTCCCCCCAGGCACACCTGCTTGGGCTCTCCTCCCCCGGTCCCATCGTCCCCTTTGGAACCCTCGCCATGGGTGCACTCCAGCGGCCTCTGCAGCTGCAAACATCTGGACGGGGCTTTCCCATGAGCCCGTTTACGCCGCTCTGAGGTCAGGGGATTGCTCTGGGCTCTGAGGAATCCCCGCTACCTCCGCGGGACCTCTGGGCACAGCTGGCATGGGAGGGGGGAGGCGAGTCCTGGCCAGGGTGGGCAGCTCCCGGCCTTGCCGAAGGGAACCGCGAGGCGGGGGTCTGGCCTTTGCCTCAAACCAT
>NW_009629943.1:2309-3392 GCF_000690535.1 Cariama cristata
AAGGGGAGGAGGCAGCAGAGACCCTGTGCCTGGGGAGGGCTGCCTGCTCGTCAGGGCCCCCAGCAGAAGGTGGGTTTAAACGTTCGGTGTGCCGGTGGGCACGAGGGCCCTTGTGACAATGTTTCTGGGCGGGATTTAAGGGACTCGGGCTGCATCCCGGAAACCTGCGCAGCAGCGGGATAATGAAATGTGGGCTATTTTTCGGTCTGGCTGCATCCCACCTCCAAATACTTTAAATGCTTTGACACAGCTGTTAACTGAGCAGCGGATGCTTGCCCGTGGGGCTCACCCGTCCCCTTCCCTGCCCGGCCGGGTGCCCGGTGTGGTCTATGCGGTGGCTGCTGCGTGGGTACTGACCAACGAGAGCTTGCTGCTCGTCTGCTCGTGGCTGACCCCGAAGAGGTTCCCCGGCGCTGTACATCTCCAAAGGCTGGTTACCACCAGACCTGGAGAGTCTTGCCTGCAGCATCGCCCCCCGAAGATGCTGAGCACGAGCAGGGCTCGTTACCCGTAAGGGGCCGAGGGGCACCGGGGCACCGGGCACCGCCAGGCCGCCAGCCTGCAGGGTGCCGCTTCCCTCGTCCAACTTTTTGTGTCAGACGGTGGCTGAGTGAGCACGGGGGCAGCTTCCATTCGTTTTATCTGGGGGATGCGTGGCTAGTTTTTTGCCTGATTTCCTAGGATTTTCTCAGGGATGTTGAAGTCTGCTCTGGGCCCAGAATAAAGCGGATTCTGTGTCGTCCTGGGGCTGAACGGGTTAATTTTTGTGCTTCTCTCCCCAGCTCGCTGCGGACTCTGGCTGGGACAGAACATCTGTCTGTTGCTATGGCTGGAGTACACTTGAAGGGGATGACTGGAAAAAATCCAAACACCCATCCTGCCTGATGTGCTCCCGGCCCCCCCCTGCCCCAGCGCAGGGGAAGCGGCCGCTGTTGGGCCGCAACTTCAGTGACGGGGACCCTACCTAGGCCTGGCGGTCGGCAGCACCTTTTCATCTGCATAATTAATGAGGCCGAGGCTGCAGGGCTCCTGGGAAATCCGACGCAGAGCAGCAGAGATGAAATGGCACGGAGGGCTCCAGCC
>NW_009629944.1:0-15520 GCF_000690535.1 Cariama cristata
CTGCCCGCCTGCATGGCTCTTTGTCTGCCTGGTCCTCTCCTGCAGACGCACACCCCCACCTCTACCCCCCGTGCACCACCCAACCTGCACCTTCCCTCCCGTTCCTTCGTGCACGTCCGCGTGTCCTGCTCACACGCACGCTTCCCTGCACACCCCCAAACCCCCTGGCCCTGTACCTCCGCGGCTCAGAAACGCACCCCTGCCACACCTTACACGCGCACACCAGCCTGCCTGCTCACACGCACACACAAAACCAGCCCTCGCACACGCATCTTCCCCCCCTGCAACACCCATCTTGCTGGCCCTGCCTTCTCTGACGTACCCAGGCTCCGTGGGAGCTGACACTTTCCCTCAGCCCCATCTTTTTATACCAGGAGATGAGTTTTTCCTTTCTGTGTAGGCCAGAGGAGAGGGAGCCCTTCCTGGGCTTGCCCTGGGGCCAGGAGTGGGGCTGAGTGTTTGGCCTAGATGGCTCCAACGCCCGTTTCACAACCTGGGTGAGAAGCCGGGGCAGAAGCACGTCACGCTGGGCAGGGATGTGAGAACACCTCCATCGCCTCGGGGAAGGGGGAGATCACGCGTGGGACCTCTCTGACCTCATCAGCTGCCTGCCCTGCAGTTCTGGTGAGCGTGCGTGGACCATCACTGTCACCTGGGCACATGGCCACGTCGCTTGCTTTCTCCTGCCTTCCCCTCTCCTCCATCCCTGCTTGAAATACACAACCTGCCTCTCTTAACTGTGATCAGGATCACACAAGCAGCGGTCAAGGGGGTCTCCCATCAGTACCTGGGTATCTTGCGCTTCCCTTGGGCCAGGACAGAAGATCTGGCAGGAGGGTATCGTGTGTGGCCAGCAAGTGATGGAGGGGTGAAAGGGGAACCGAGTCCCTGCAGGCTTGGAAAGCTCTTGGTTCCTTTCCATTTTTCTTTAAATGCTTCTGATCCTGGGTTTGGTTTTTTTGTGTTTTGGTGGTTTGTTTTTGTTTTTGTTTTTTTTTTGTTTTTGTCCCTCCTTTCTTTGCGGTGACGCAGGGCAAAAACCAGCTTGAGGGGAACATAGGTTTAGCTTTTCCATTGGAAGCGACTTCTTGCAGCTGGAGGTGGGGATGGGCAAGGGCCAGCCTTGGAAGGGCTCCTCACCTCAAGCAGCGTGTGGGATGGAGCCCGGGGGATGCTCTGCAGGGCAGAGGCTTCTCCCAGGGAGACCTCCATCCTCCCAGGCCTTGCTGCAGGGGAGTCCCCAGGCAGGGGCAGACACCCCGGGTGCAGGGACGGCCGTAACCCTTGCAGTGCCTGAGTGGTGACAAAGTCCCCTTGTCCCCAGCACTGGGGCTGATTAGGCAATTAGCTGAGGGAATAACGACCATTCAAACACGGGAGGACTTGCTGGGCGGTGTGCTGCTGTGTTGTATTACTGTAAACAAGCGGTGTTTTGGACAGCTTCCCATGTGGGTTCATGTAAGCGTGACAAGTGAATTTGGGCAGGGAATTTAGGCAAGGCTGTCTGTATGCGTATATATAAATGTGAAGGTATCGCACAAGTGTGCACACATATCCACACCCTCACAAACTATACAGGTCAAGTCCGGGGTGCAAACCTTCCTGACACCCCACGCCTGGCTCACGCAGCCCAGAGTGCTTCTCTTGGCTTGCACACCCACGCACGCTCACGCACACGGCTTGTGGACGCAGGGCTGGAGGTGGGAGCATCTTCCTCCTGTGCCCCCCCAATCCCCACCCAAGGCAGCAATTAAAGAGGCCATTTTTCTCTTTGCAGAGCCTGAACCTGATTCTGCACTCAAAAGCCAGGGGGGATTAAACCCGGCAGAGGCAGGCTCTCCTTGGCTGGCGAACGCTGTCTGCAACTTCTCTGGACTTCGGCAGGGACAGCCTGCAGTCACAGAGCTGAGAGCAGCCCCCGGCCCCAGCTCTTAATTTCTTTGGTGCGTGAGAGGAGATGAACGGCGAGAGCAGAAGGCTGCACCTCTGAACTCTTTGGTCACTCCTCGTACAGCATCTTTCTTTGTTTTCCCTCACATCCACAGCCCTAACCCTGCGGAAACCAGGCTTTGGCTGGCTGCAAACTGCAGACACCAGTCCTGCGGTGGGGCCTGGTACAATTTTCTTTTTTTTTTTTTTTTTTCCCTCCTTTCTCCAGAAACATAAGGGATAAACACAATAATTTGAAAGAAGCGAAAGCTTCCCGCTGGAGAAGCCAACAGGGACCTGCCGCGAAGTCCTGGTACGGTGTGTCACTGACACTGATTCAATCTGACACCTGGGTGTCTCCAAAGCCATCACATTGTGTGCTGCAAATGTATATTAACATTAGTATGCATTGGCACAATATGGATCCATTATTCCAAATGCTTATGAGAACTAGGTGCTGCATAGGAGCAGCTGCTGCTTTTTAAGCCTCAGAGCATCAATAGATTCATAGATTTTAGGGCCAGAAGGGACCCCGACGATCGTGTAGTCTGACCTCCCACGGAGCGCCAGCCGTAGAGACTCTCCCGGTAATTTCTGCATCCCGCCCGGTGACTTGTGGTTAAGCAGCAGCCTCCCCTGCGAAAGGCAGCCAGCGTAGGGATCGCTAGTGATGGAGAAGTCAACGTCTTCCTCCGTAAATTTGTGCCCTTGTTTTATCACTCCCCTCGTTAATCATAAAAGGGCAATTTTTAATTTCAAGGCTCAGCTTGTGTAGATCCAGCTTCCCACCACTTGGTCCTCTTGCATTCCCTCTTCCTCCACATCTCCCGTATCAGAAAAATGCTTTCCCTCTTTTGTTGAAGCAGTGGCTACATAGGAGAAAAGAAAAAATTCTGTGTCCTGGAATGTCATCGGAAAAAGGATTGGTACTTCTTAGGGGTGGAAACAGTACCTGACAAATGTTCAAATTTTGGGTGATTCCCTGGCTGTGAGCATTCAGTCTTTAGTTTTTGTTTAAAAAAAATAACCAAACTGTGTAAATGCATTTTGCAGCAAAGGGGTAAAGCTGCAGAAGGGTTTTGGTTTATATCACTTTTCTTGCTCCCAGAAAATGAAAGGAAAAAAGAGAATGAAAATCAACAAAATCAATGAAATAAAAAGACCTGAAAGTCCTATATTATGGTCACAAAAATTCTTCAACTAAACACCTCCTGGGTGACAGCCGAAGAGGGGTAATTAACATTCAAACCACCTCTGATCCCCAAATCGCTGACAAAACCTCACTGATAAATGACCCGGCGTCAGATGCAGAGTTTGCCTTCCTCCAGGGGTTTGTCCCTTTGGTGTCCCCTCGCCTCTTCCCCTTCATTTTGGGGACAGCAGCTCCGTCCCCGTTGCCTTCCCCTCCCGACACCCTCAGATCAGTGCCTGCGAGTGCGGTGACAGGTTGCCCCCACTAACCCCCCCCTTGAAACCCCTGGGCTCCCCAACCTTTCTGGAAATGATCTGATGCGAGCAGGCATCCAACTTCACCCACAACTTTTAAAGCAGAAACCGGTTGAAAGGGGCTGTTTTCCAGCAACCTCACCCTGCGTTTGCTGCTGAGCACGTGGGAAAGGAAGGATTAGCGAACAGGATGGTTGCAAGGCCTCATCCAACAAGAAAAAGGCATAATGTGATGATCTTTACTTCATCCGTCATAAAGCAGTCTTGAGTTGATGCAACGCTATCAGCCAAAGTCACCTTATAGTCATGGAAGAGAGAACCTCAACGCGGAGGCTTTGGAGATCCGGAGAGTGGAGGGATGCGGTGGGGGACACGGAGCCTGCAGGGATGGGACAACCTTCCTGTGATGGTACGGGGCTGGGGGAGAGGCTCAGGGACTGGGACAGGGAGCAGGGGTAGGGACCTGAGGGGTAGACTGGTGGCTACAAGCCAAGGGACCTCTACTGTGCCCTCATTTGGGGTAATTCCCAGTCCCTCCCCACGCAGGGCTGCTTCAAGATGGAAAGATGCACTTTGGCGTTCCCAGGGGAATGGCTGGGCTGACTTCAGGAGATTTTTGTCTCCTTTCTGAGGTTAGATGGTGCCTTTGATAACATTTCCTACATGAAACAGCTAGTAGAAGACCTGCCTGAAACTAAAAACCCCTTTCATATCCTCAGGTGAAGGGGGTAGCCAAATTTAAGACAGCTGCTCTTCTTGCAACGAGTTATCTGTGGAACTCCTCACTGCAGGAGCTTCATGGATTAAATGGAAACTGGACAAGCTCGTAGGAGAGAAATTCCTTGAAGGATGTTAAGCACATTGAACCCACAGCTGGCCCTGGTGATCCCCAAGAGCATCCCAGGGAACTGTTCCATGTGCTTGCCCTGCTCTGCTGCTCTTCCCCAGATGTTGGCTCTTGGTCCCTCCTGGGGAGAGCAGTTTGAGAGAGGTCCTTTCCTTGGTCAGGATGTGGCCACTCCTCTGTTCTTATAAGATGTTTGTTTTTCTCCAGCTCAGTATTTTCTCGAGATCTGAGAAAGTAAGGAACAATTGCATTCCTGGAAAGGATGTCTCCAGCACGTCTCCTCCTATCCCACCTTCTTTCTTGGCCGCTAAGCTGAATCCCGGTTTGCCTTTTCTGTTCCATTGCTCGGCTAATGTCACAGCAGACATATCCCTCACCTCTCATAATCTCTGACAACGATGAGAGGAAATGAAAAAAGATCATTTAGTATCATTTTTTTCCTTCTACTAGACGTTTCATGTAGGAAACACTTTCAAAGAAGAGGGATGAATCACACAACCACAGAAATTAGAGATGGAAAAGACCTTTTAGGTCAGCCAGTCCGTTTCCCTGTGAATGCAGAGAAGCTTCTGAGTACAGTTAGATTTTTCAAGGACTTTGTCCAGTCTAAACCAACTTTAGCAAGAAAGCTTCAACTGAAGTCCATTCCAAGATGACTGCAGCTGGAAGAGGGGTGGTTTTCAGCCGAGCGCAATTTCAATGCTCCCAAACTTTCTTCCAAGGGAGGCGTGGACCTCTGCCGAGGTTGCCCGAGGAGATGTTGCAGGGCCGAGCGCGTGGAGCAGCCGGGTGGTCTTTGATAGCTCGGCTGGCTGGGGAGCCGACTCCTTCCCCACCCCAACGGCAAAGCCATGGGTCGTTGCACAGCGCAGATCCCAGGGGTGCGAGAGCGTGGGGATACGGTAATGTCGCTATGGGGTCATGGATCTGCCATGGCTTGCCTGAGTTGGAAGCCAAGAACCCAAGCTGGATGGCCACAGGGCCACCTTGGACACTTCTCGGCAGCTCTGTTCCTTGATTGCCCCTTGCCTTTTTGGCTGGCCGGGCTCTCGGCTCCTCAGGGCTCTGTGCGTCGGGCTGGCGCAATTCATGCTACGAATGCCAAATAAACCATTCCCACCCAGGCTCTGAATTCAGTATCCTAGGCCACCTTCTGAGCCGTGGAAAACCTTCCCGGAGGTCAAGCTACAATTAACTAACAATACAGCTAGAAGAAAAAAGAAAAAGATGTGCTCAGACATTGCATCTCCAAGTGGAGTCACTTTACACAAAGCCTTGGGGCTGAGGCGCTCACAGCCCAGCTCCACATGCTCCCGAAACCCCACCGATGGGTGAGCAAGGGGGGAACATGGGTACCCAAATACCAGCACAGAGCTATCCAGGTCCTACAGAAGAGTGCTTCCCTCTTCCAAGGGAAGGAAGGAAGGAACAGGAAAAGTAGGGAAGGGAAAAGGAGATAAACTCATAATGATGTTAATGTTCAAAGAAAGCTCCGGTCCAGGGATTTGCTGCTGAATACAGACTTTTGGCCATGTGAACTTTCCCCCAGTCACTCTGCAAATCCTTATACTTACTTTTTTGGGGGTCATTTTCAAAAGACATAATGTTGCTGAGCATGGGATGCAAGCAAGAAGGGCCTTTCTAATTAACCCAGGAGGGAGAGCATCCCTCTCCCCTGCTCTGACCCTGCGCCGTTAGGGATGGAGCAGGATTGCCAGAGCTCACCTAGAAACAGTGCCTTAATCCCCCTCCCTGAGATCCCCGACCCCTGATCCGCACAGAGACAACCGTTTTAAAGAGACAGAGTCACGATGTGCCACCTCCTTCTCATAAGTGGTCACCTGCCAGCTTCAACTGAAGGCGTAATTACCATCCTTGAGGCCTGATCCATCTTATTCCCCTTGAAGTCGATGAGGAAACCTCCCAGACTCTGCTGGAAGCAGTATTAAGATTCCCCCCCCCTCCTCCCCATCTCTTTTCCCAGGATTTATCTCCTTGCGAGGACGGAGGATCTACCCAACGTCGAGGCTGGAGTGGCCGGGGATGGAAGGGTCTGGAGGGAGGCATTGCCTTGGGGAGCCGGTGAGAGGGAGAGAGAAAGAAGAGCAAACACAGGTCCATTAATCCGCAGTTAGTCTGCCTTTTTTGTTAGGAAGATGAACTTGATGAGTTAATTAAGCCACAGCCTGTAAAACCAGTTTATTTGCATAGCAAACTCCTGGGCCAGTGTGCTGTGAGTGGGCATAGACGTGCAGACAATTCCGGGGAAATTACAGCCTCATTAATATGCTAATCTGGTTGCAGGCCTGGAACGAGTTTTGGGTTTGCGGTGCTTGGGGGGGGGGTCGGGGGTGTGTTGCTTAGCAACCCTTTCCTCCAGGTAACCCTTCTCTTACTTGCCCTTGATATCCCCCAAGGATTGCCAGGGAAGGAGGGGGGGGGCTCTGCTGTCACGCAAGAGTGAGCAAAGTGAAAGGCAAACACGGGGGGCAGGAGCGCGGAGGCACATCGCTCCCCTTGCCCAGCATCCAGGCACGCACCCCCAAAGAGCAGCGGGAAGCTCCCCTCTCCTCCCCCCTCCCCAAATCAGGGGTCGGAGGCGATGGTTGCGGATGCGCAGTTGCGTGCAACATGCGTGCGCACACAGAGCTGGGCATGGTCGCCGGGTGAGGAGCGCTCGTAGCCCCCTGGGCACCCAATCTCCTGGCCACCAGTGCTCCCCAGCTGTGACTTTGCATGGGCTGCTCCCTGCTGAGGGTCCCAGAGGCCCATAGCGGTCACCCCTCGGCCTGCGATACCCACCCCTGGGCACTCAGCACCCTTCTCCATCAAGCAGAGGTTCTCCAGCGTGGCCTTCCCATGTCCCCTGCCAGGCCCACTGTTGCCCCATCTCCCCGACATCCCGGAGTGACACAAGCCCGGTGCTCCTGGCCTGTCCCAGCTTCCTGCAGCACTGGTCTGGATGGGAGCATTGGGCATCCAAAAGGGGGAATGCAGCATCTCTGCCCCCACTAGCCCCTGCAGCCCCTGGACCACCCCACCAGGGGCAGGAAGGGGACTCTGTCCCTGCCCCAGGTTGGTTGCACAGTCAAGACCTTCCTCCTACACCTTAACCTCCTGTGACACACCAAGACAGCAGAGCGTGCCTTCTTCACCTAGCCCATCACCAGCTACCAGGCGAAGGGACATGCCCTGGGTGTCCCAGTGTCCCACACTCCTGGTGTCCTCCAGCCTTGGACCACGGAGCAAAGTGGCAGAAGAGCTTCTGCTGCAATGCCGGGGTTTTCCCAGCAACAGGACTTCCTTGTCAGAAGCGGCAGCCGCAGTGGGGCAACTGGACCATGTGGGTCAAGAAGACGAAGTGCCCACCGTGAAGCTGAAACAGCAGATCAAATCTGGGCAAGCCCTTCATCCTCCATCCCAGGGGATTATACTCATGTTCACGCCCAGGGCTTTTCTCCCAGCCAGTGCTTCTGCCTGCCAGGTCTCCGTGATAGGTAAGCGATGGGAATGCCCATGCTGCCGTGTCTGCTCTGCCAGCACAGCGTTCAAATCCTTTCCTGGGTCACCAGACCTACCCTTGCTCTCCTGACATGGTCCTTCCTTAGGGTCGGGATTTCCGTCGTGCTGTGGAGGGGGAGGCTGGGTTAGAAGATTTTTCCG
The DNA here is from genome assembly GCF_000690535.1 of Cariama cristata. Lineage (NCBI taxonomy): Eukaryota > Metazoa > Chordata > Aves > Cariamiformes > Cariamidae > Cariama > Cariama cristata. The sequence goes on from NW_009629944.1 coordinate 7,886, forward strand.
CATCCTTTCCCGACTGCTGCCCTGCAAGCCCATGTGGCTCTGGGGTGAGCTGGGGCTCTCTTGTGGAGCCTGACCGAATGCCAAAGATGTGTGCCCTTCTCCCCAAGCCCTGTTCTCCATGTTGCGGTGCTTTCGTAAACCAGAGGTGATGTGCAGAGCTATACCAGCTCCAGCAAGAGTTTTCACCCGGCTCTCCCAATAGCCAGATCTTTGCCATGCTGAGCATCTGCAGATGCTGTCCTCGAGGTGTCATGTGGATGCCGTCTGACAGACTGACATCAAAAGTCCTTTAAGTTGGACCCAGCACCTGCAAAACAAGGCCAGACCAGGAGCCTCAGGGCTGATGAAAGACGTCTGGGTCAGATCCATCCAGTGCCTCTGCCTCTAGACCATTCCCTCGGTGAGAGGAGAGTCAGGGGGAGTTTAAAACTCTGGACATGTATACTCAGCTCCCTTGCTCCACCACCGAGGTTCTCAGTCCAGATGAATCTAGACCTAGTGGCAGTAGGAATTAGATGCCTATACAGCTTGGAGGCTGGTGGCCCTTTGCTGACCAAACCCAGCTCTTGTTCAATGGAGACTGAGAGCTTGTGGTGGGATGGAGGACGCTCTCCTCTCTCTGTAGCTTTGCTCCGTGATGCTTGGAAACATCAACTCCTACTCATCCACCAGCCCAAATGCTCTTATTTGAAGTGTGAACAAGTAGGCCAAGCAACAAGTCTTTGCGTCAGATGTTTCCCTGCCAAGAAGCACCTCTGACTTCTCTGGAGGAGGCCGATTCCCTGGATCGCTGCTGGAGACACTGATACATGGAAGGGAGCTGCTGCCTTCCTACTCGGGGAGTCCCAGTCTCCAAGACTATCCATCCGTTAACCTTTGTGAGCTCAAATATTTATTATTCATATTACCCTGAAATGTGCTAAAAAGATGAAAAAAGGAATTAATGTGCCAGATCTTGCATCCACCTTTTAGCTTATTACAGTGCTAAAGCAGTATTAACATTTACAGTATATGAGCTCTGCTTTGCTTGTGCCTGAGGCCAGGGGGTTTAAGCCGGTGCCGAAGTTAATAGCAAGCGCTGGTTAGAAAAAGCCCATTATGTCATAAAGTTGGAATTTCACTTGGGCAGTGGCCACCGGCTCTTTCCAATCGGGATGCGATGCCATCCTCTCAATCCCTTTCTGCTCCGTCGCCTGCTCCGACTCGCTCTCCCTCTCATGCTCAAACAAAAACAGAATGGGGGAAAATTGTGTTTTTCTTCTCAGTGCTGGTGAATTGAAGAGCATCACGTTTGCCAGAAGATAATTGGTTCAGGCTCTGGCCAAGAAACCTCGTCCCCTCCCGGAGCGATGCTAGGAGGTGCCATGCGGTCAGAGGTGTTCCTGGGCCCCGTTCCATCTGTCGTGCTGGAGATGCCGGGCTTCTCGACATCTCCTCCTTTACAGCTTGAACATATTGATTCATCCAACATACACGTGTTCTGCTTAAGGATGACTTGATGAGCATCTTCTGTCTCCCACTAGGAAGGACCTGCTGGTAAAGGTATGTGAGGAGTCCCACAGTGCTGCCATGCCAGCCTCTGCTCCGGGGACGGCCAAAAGAAATGCTGTAAGCCGTGTACATGCCCATGGCCGCTCCTGGCAGCTCTGTGCCCTCCTTGGAACCTGGCAGCCCCATCGCTAGGCAGGGTCTGTTGGGGTGCCTGTTGGGGAGCATTGCGTTACGTGGTGGTAGTGATGGGGCAGATGTGTCCCTGCCTGATAGATACTCTTCTACCCTCTCCCCACACACCTTGTAAACCTCCAGAGCCCTGGGTCTTGCAACAGGTTCATGCCCTCCAAAGAGAGCGAGTACCTTGGCCAGCCCTTTGGCTACCAAAAATCACTTGGCTCTGCCACCACCAAGAGCTGCCATGGACAAATTGTCCGGGCTTCAACCTAACCAGAAGGTTAAAAGCCCAACTGAGATCCAGTATCTTTCTTGACACCAAATCACACCTCTTAGTTTCACTGGGATGCCAGGCAAACACCCAGCCCAAGGAGTAAGTACATTTCTGCTTTGGTGCACCTTTTTTTTTGGTACCACTGAGATAAGGCTCCCAGCCCTGAAGGCAGTGGGTGTCAGGGCCCCTGGGCTCTAACAGGCCTTAATGGCCCTGATCAGCCTCACCTGGGGTCTCCACCCACACCCTCTGCCCGTGGGTGGGAGGTCTATTTAAGCTCAGACCTGGGTCTTTGTTCTCTTCTTGAGTTTTGCTGTAGGTGTATCTACTCCAGCTTTGTCCATGCCTAACTATGGACCCTCTTGATGTGGACCTCAACCCATGGGCTGACTTCACAGCTTGGACCTATCTCATCACTATGGACCTGTCTGGTGATCGCTGGCCTGTGCCACTGGACCTGACCCTGACTTGTGTTTCCAGCCTGACATCAAACCTCCCTCATCACCATGGACTTGCTGCTGACATGGACCCACGGCTGACCCCAGTGCCATCCCTGGGCTCACCTTGCTCGGAGAGGACGAGATGGAGCTTGCTGTGCCCTGGTGATGGGATGTCCTCATCTCGGACACCAGGGAGAGTCCTACATGGAGCCTTTGCCAGGAAGAGCCGTTTACTGACGTGAACGTGAGTTTGGCACAACTGAGTTTGTCTTTGCTGTGTTCAAGGCTCAGCTGATTTTCTCCTAAGCACGAAGAGCGTTCAGGGTATCGCTGTGGATATGATTCAATGCTTCTCCTGTGTCTCTGTGCACAGGGCAGCTGTTTCAGTGATCCCATTGAGGAAGAGTCTGCACAGATGAGAGTGTTTCACCCTTTAGGAAATCAAATATTGCTTCTCGCACTCCTCATCCTCAGTGCTTGTGACTTGGCACTCACAAGCTGGGGGTACCGAGTGTCCAGCAGGATGACCAACAAATTCACAGCATTACGGACTGAAGAATCAGGTTTCTGGAAGGTTTGCTATCAGCTTTTTTAGCAGTCGGCTGGTTTTGAACACGAGCAGGTGTGGAGAGGTGGGGGAAGGCAGTGGGGTGGTGCTTGGGGAGCCTGGTGACATGGGGACAGTGAGTCACGTCAGCACAGCGGAGCCGACGCTGACCCGAGCAGCCCCTCCATCTCCTTCCAACCTGCTGCCTCTTTGTCTTCTGCAGTTCTACCTCTGGCGCTGACAAGTGCTTTGGAGCAGTCCCTGGTGCTGGCATCTAGGAGAGGTACTGGGTGGTTGCTGGAGACCTGAGGTATGATCCTGAAGCCCCTGGGCAAGGTGCCAGCACCACCCTGAGCCCACTCAGTGGGATCAAGGAATTGCACAGAGCCCTTGGATCTGGGGAGCAATGTTCCTTTTCCAAATGAAGAAATTTGGTCTCAGCTTTTTGGGCTCTTTCCTCTCTGTCTGTTTTCTAGCAGAGCCACCCAGACTATCAAAACAGAGCTGAGTCCTATTTGAAATTCAGAGGGCACCATCAGCTCATGTCATTGGCAGGGAATAAATAAATACTTTCTTTGAACGAGTCAGGAGTGATGTGTTGCTGGGCTTGTTCAAGGTCACATCCGTAAACTTGTGATGGAGGCAGGAAGCAAATCCAAACTGGATCTGATCTCAGCCCTTGCTTTCCTGCAGGACCAAAATCCCCCCCTTCTGTAGGAGTTCCCGGCAAACGCGGGGCAGAGCTGGGGGAGACGGCAGTGCTGGGTGCGTGTCTCTGCTCACCTCCTTGGTGGGTGGCTGAACGGGACTGTCTAGGGATCTGTGGGAAGGACCACCATCCCACTGGGCAGAGAGGGTGGGTTTCTGGGGGGGGTCTGATGGTGTAGCATGGTGTGTGACATCCAGCAAGTGAGATTTTTTTCTATAAGAGTGCTGGATCCTGCTCCGGAGGCTGCCTCAGCACCCTTGGTACCCAGCGGGTTTCAACATGACTGGAGGATTTTGGTTTATCTGCGTCTGAGAGAAAGATTCCCTGGGGAAGGAGCTCCATTTCTGGCACGGGAGGTGAAACCCAGGCAGCTCTGTGGATCCGTCCAGCCACTTGCCCACACGCCGTTCCCCCACTCCGGGCACTGTGCGGACCTCCCCACGCACCTTTCCTCCTGGGACAGTCCCGTCGCCCTTTTGGGTCTAAACCTATCCCAGGGCTGTGCTAGTCCCCACGCTCCCTTTTTCCATCCCATGTGCTTAACCTATGGGAGAAGCCAACAAAAAAAACCCCACCCTGGCTCTGGCGAGAGCCCTTTCCTCCCGTGCCGAGGCTCAGACCCCAAGTCCAAGGCTGCTCAGCTCTGTGTCTCAGCGATGCTCCTCACCCTTTGACGAATCCTGGCATTTGCAAAGTTATTATACCTCATTATGAATTGGATTTTAATCTAGTGTAAATAGTCCTACCATTATAGTGTCATAAGAAGCAATTAGCCCCCCTGCTTGCTTCTATGCATGAGGGGAAAGCTCTAATATCACGGAACTGTGAGGGCTTGATGGGGCTTCAGCCTCCACACGTACATGCAGGCGGGGGCTTTGCTCTCGTGGCATTAACCTCTTCGGTGCGTGCTGAAGGTGTCCCCTCCACGTCCTTTGGAGGTCTCCAAAGCGAACATCTCCTGAGCTCCGGGGCTGATTTCAGCCTGGGGTCTCTGTCTCTGTTGGGTGTGCTCTGCAGCACAGCTGGAAATCTTCTTCCAGAGGATGGTTGCGGTTCAAGCAGGTGATAAATCGTGGTTTCCTCACCTTGCCCTTAACCCAGTCGCAAAGGGGATTATCATCCACGGGGGTGAGAGGCGTTCGGAGTCCGGTCCCTGCCTTGCCTCAGGGTGATTATTTCCAATCTTGGCGAAGCTTTCCTCCTTTGCCTCGTGGAGGTAATTCATTATCTGGAGCTGGCGTGCTTGCATGGTTATAAACGAATCCTACCTTCTCTGTGCCTGTGTCACCTGGAACTGGGCTGGGGGAGCTGGTGAGAGCCTGGGCACTTGGACATCAGGGCTGTCCCCACTGGGTGATGTTGCATGATTAATAACAACCCCAGGTTAATGGGGTTTTAATGTTCCTCCAGCAGCGGAGAGAGGGGGTGGTATCCTTGGCTCTGAGCTGGCATGGCAGAGAGCAGAGGTTTTGATCTTTGTTTTAGGGAGGGGTCGAGGTGTCTTTGTGCTCGGTGCTGTATGTGTGTCTGTGGACAGTGTGGCACGGGTGGGTTGAACAACCCAGGCAGAGCTAGACGTGCTGTGGGGTTGGGAAACTCTACTCGAGTGATCATGGCATGGTGCGTGATGGACCCAAGCGTTAACTGCTGTCCGCAGTGATGTTATGGGGATTGCAGAGAGCAGGGGGTGCGAGCGTGGCACAGGTCCTGCATCAGGCTGCTCAACCCACGGAGCGGCAATATCCACCCTTATGCCATTTCCAGCAAAAAGGGGCTCCCTGCACCATGGATTTAGCAGGGGAAAGGCTTTTCTTTCCTCTCCCCAAGGGTGGGAAGGGACCCAGCTTGCGCATGGAGAGGCAGCAGGGCTGGGTGAAGGGGCCTGCGGTCCATCCCTCCTCGCCCCTGGGGTCCTGTTCACAGACTGCCTTGCGGTCCCTGCTCCTGTGGGCAGTCCTGCAGAAACCTGCATCAGAGGACAGGCCCAGAAAAATCCCCCCCCATACACTCCCCATCCTTTTTTCTTTGCCACATGAAAGCAAGCTGGCTGCCTGTTAATTACATGAACCTTCTCATGGGCAATTGAGCTGGCCGTGTGTGTGCGTATTCATGCTGTCTGCAAGTTCTTGTCTGATTCACGCTCACAGGTGACTGAAATGAAGCCAAATTTTGTGACAAAGCAAGGCACTGCTGGCTATGTCCAGCTGCATCCAGGCCCTCTTCACCCAGCGAGGCAGCATCTCTTTCTCCCAGGGTGGGAACAGTGGCCACCTGTATCCCATACTCGATTTTTGAGTCCTGTGATGACTTGTTCCCATGGTAAAGGCGTTACAGAGCCCCAGAGGAGTGGGCATCCCTCTGCCTGTCACCTTCCCTCCCAGGGGAGATCCTTGGGCAGAGGAGCACGGTCCTTCCCCGGTGCGTGGGCCAGGTGAGGATCTGGCCCCTTCTCCTTGCTAGAGGTGAGGGGGCCTGGTGCTTTGGGGAGGGGATGGATGGTTATGTCAAGGGGGAGGGCTGGGGGAGAGAGGGTGCTTGGTGTGGGGATCAGTGCTGCTGCTCCATCTGTCCTGGGTCTACAAGGGGAGGCCAGTGGTGAGCCCCTGTGCTGGCTGAGGACTGTCTTCTGGTGACAATGCCACTCGGGCCACTGTCTCTGTCCTGTGTGTGTGGAGGAGATGCTGGTAGCCCAGGGACATGCTGGTCCCTGGCTCTGCATGGTGTGCATCTCTGATGCTCCCCAAGGACCCGTCCCTCCCACCAGAGTTGGGGCTGGGGCTGTTGGCCAACAGGGCCCACAAAGCCCTCCTGTATAGTGTTGTAGGGTATAGAGAAGAGTGCTGGCCACCTCGGTGTGTGTGTCCTGGCGCGGTTTTAGCCCATGCCAACCAGTGCCCTCCCAGTCAGTGTCTGGGAACAGCTGAGGGTCTGGGTGCAGGACACGTGAAGGGACATGCCGCAGACCTCCATGTCTCTGCAGCTCCTCTCCTTCCTACCGGATTGACTCCAACCTCTTCAACACTGATTTTTCCAGACCTTAGTTTCCAGTGCTCATTGCTATTCACTGGTGCATCTGAATATTTTAATCCTTGGGGAGCAGGGGGTGGCTGGAGAACAGCCTGCCCCCCTCTTTCCTGACCACCTTCCCTTGCTTATCTGCTGAAACCAGGGCAAAATTGTTCCCGGTCTCAGTGGGTGAGACAAATCGTAGAAGAAGCTTAAAGCAAGACCAGCATCTCCCACCTTGTGCTTGGAGGGGGCTGGGGAAGAAGAGGAGGAGGGGGTGAGGGAAGCAGCTTGTAATTACAGAGTAAGAGGCAGCGATAAAATGATAATGGAAGAGTCCTGACCCGGCCGAGCCAGTTCTGCAAAGCTGTGAAATAAATTTAGCAAAAGAGTGAGGGCACGGGGGCTCCCAGGCTGGGTTACAGCTGAAATGCTGGTTTCACAAACAAGACGTAAATTGGATTGCAAACATCTAATTAACCTCTTTGCTTATTTCTTTTTTTTTCGGTTGGGAAAGGTGACAGATTCCAGCCCAAGCCGGCACTGTGGCTTGGTGTCTCCTTGCAGGAGCAAATCTGGAGGAGAAGAAAGCGATTTGATGCTTTCACCTGCTGGCTCCCTCCTTGCTCTCCAGACATCAGGGAGAGGACAATTTCAAGCTCTCCTGGCCCCTCTGCCTTGCAGTGGAAGCTGTGCGTGATGTCCGTGATGCTCCCGCCGTGGGAGGAGAAGGTGCTGGTGGGGCTTCTCCCCACGTGTCTTTGTTCTCCATCTCCCTTGGACTTTCCCAGTTCCAGGGGGACAGGGCTGGGGATCTCCCGTGGCCTCCCCAGCCGGACTGGCTCTGCTTGGCCGCTGCACTGCCCTGTGCAAGGGCTACCGACTCTTCTGGGTTTGACCCAACCTCTTTGGAGAGCAGAGTAAGAGCAGGAAAACGACCCTCTGCTCCCTTCCCTGGGCTCCAAGGGTTGTTGTTTGTCTTTTTGGAGGG
>NW_009629945.1:0-234 GCF_000690535.1 Cariama cristata
CGGCGGGCAAGGGCACAGCCCTGCGGAACAACTCCGACGCCGATGTGGTGCTCTTCCTCAGCTGTTTCTCCAGCTACCAGGAGCAGAAGCAGGAGAGAACGTATATCCTGGATTTGATCAAGAAGAGGCTGCACGCTTGCAAGCAGAGCCTGAAGTTCACCGTGAACATCAGCGAGCCCCGGTACAAGGGTCCCGGCAACACACCGCGCTCCCTCAGCCTCACTCTCTGCTCCA
>NW_009629945.1:337-882 GCF_000690535.1 Cariama cristata
TCACTCTCCTTCTCACCCTGCAGGGCAGGTGATCTGGGACGCCCCACCAGACCCGGGGGTGTACGTGGGGCTCCTGAATGCCAGCAGTGAACCCGGGGAGTTCTCTCCCTGCTTCACTGAGCTGCAGAAGAAGTTTGTGAAGCGTTACCCTGCCAAGCTGAAGAATCTCCTGCGCTTGGTCAAGCACTGGTACAAGGAGGTGAGGGCCTGCCTGGCTTCCCTGGCACTCACTGGGCGCCTGTTCCAGCCGGCTCTCACCTCCATCCCTGTCTTCTCCCCAGATGCTGAAGCCACGATACCCCACTGCAGACCTGCCCCCCAAATACGCCCTGGAGCTGTTGACCATCTATGCCTGGGAGGAGGGCACGGGCTCCAGCAACTCCTTTGACATGGCCAGGGGCTTCCGTACAGTGCTGGAGCTGCTGTACCGGCACCGGGAGATCTGCATCTTCTGGGAGACATACTACTCACTCCAGCACAGCCAGATTGGTGCTCACGTCAAGAGGCTGCTGCACAGGCCCCGGTGAGCACCGTGCCCGGTAGGA
>NW_009629945.1:899-1983 GCF_000690535.1 Cariama cristata
CCCGCCGCCCCGCTACTGCCCGGGGCTCACGGCGGGGCCTGCCCTCTGTGTTTACAGCCCTGTCATCCTGGACCCCGCCGACCCCACAGGGATCCTGGGCCAAGGCAAGAATTGGGACCTGGTGGCACAGGAAGCTGTCCACAACCTTTCACTGCCCTGTGTCAGTTCCGTCCAGCCCTGGGATGTGCAGGTAAGGCTGCCTACGCCTGCGGGCATCACGACCCCCTCCCCTGCCCCTGCCAGCTTTGCCCACCCGCTCTTCTGTCCCCACAGCCGTCCCGGCCCGTGACAGTTGAGATCAGGCAGCTGGTGGGCACCAGCCTGAGCAGGACCGTCAGCCCGAGCACCACCGTCCAGCAGCTGAAGGAGGAGATCGAGCAGGTGTGGGGCATCCCTCGGTACAAGCAGCGCCTGGCACAGCAGGAGCCCAGCAGGAACAGCCTCATCCTACAGGACGGTGACACCCTGGCCACCCACGGCATCTTCTACAGCACCATGTTTGTACTGCTGCAGACCGAACCACAGCCGATGGAGGTCTTTGTGAAGGATGACAAGAACCGGACCACCACCTACACGGTGCAGCCCACTGACACCGTCCGGGAGCTGAAGGAGCAGATCCACAAACGAGGGGGCCCTTTGGCCGACCAGCAGCGCCTGACATATGGCTCCAGGGAGCTGGAGGACCGGCACACACTGGCACACTATGATGTCCAGCCCAAGAGCACCATCTTCATGCTCCTGCGGCTCCGGGGGGGCACAGGCCCCCAGCACTCCTCCTTCCCTGCCTGCTCGTTCTCCTGAGCATTGCCCCCAGCACCAGCCCATGCTCCTGTACCCCCTGTATTGTGCCAGAAATAAAATGCCTTGGTAGCTCCATGTGCTGCTCGCTGGATTGGGGATGGCACCAAGTGGCATGGCGTGGTGGTCAAGGGGGGACCCCACTGGGATGAGGGGGGATCTCAATGCCACCATCTGCTGGGACGACACAGGGACACATGGGTGGAGAGCAGCAGTGCTGCCCGAGCACAGGGTGCCTGGTGGGGTCAGGGACGCCAGCTCAGTGCCAGCTGGACCTCAGGAAAAA
>NW_009629946.1:0-229 GCF_000690535.1 Cariama cristata
ACATTTGTACATGTATGTGCACACACACCCCCTCCAGTGATCCCAGTGCACCCAGGCCCCCCAGGCGGGGAACCGCTCACCCCACACATGTGAGGTTTGGGGCCAGGACTGACCCCGACACCCCGACTCTGCTAAGCTCATGGCCTTGTCCCTCTGTGCCACCGCCATCGAGGGACCAGCCCGGGGCCTCCTGCTGCCACACCACTGCTGGGTCACCTCGACTCCGCTC
>NW_009629946.1:353-1313 GCF_000690535.1 Cariama cristata
GGGCAGATTTCCCCGAACCTGGGAAATAAAATACAGGTTATAAATGAATAAAATACAGGTTGTAAATTATAAAATAGAAGTTACAAATTATAAAATACTATCATCAAACACCCCCTGGGCGGCCCAGGGTCAAAGCCCCAGCTGGGGTCAGCCAGAGAGCCCAAGGCCAAGGTTTATCACTCTGTAATTGAAAGGGAATTAAAAGAAATAAATAAATGTTTGAGGCCGGCATGGTCGAAAACACAACCTGAGCAATCAAGCCCAGTTACGAAAACGAAAGCATTTGCATAGCTCTGTCAAAACAGCAACCGCCGCAGCCCGCAGCTGGCAGGAAGGCACGGGGAGGGCTGGCCGGACCCCTCGCTGGGGGGTGGTTTAGATGTGTGTTAAACCCTAGCCACGGCCTGGGGAGAGGTAAACAGCCCCAAAGATAAACACCCGGGCTTGTAAACAGGTTGTAAACAAGCTGAACCCACTCAAACATAAACACCTTTCAGCTGCTTCAAAATATTTATCATCGTAAGTTTAGCGTGATAATAAAATAAAACTCCCAGCAGAGCATCAGCCCTGGTCTGGGGACCACGCAAACCCTTGTTTTCGGCTCGTATTTGGTGTCAACAGCGGCGTCTCCCCAGGCAGGTATGCTGAGGGGTTTTATCACCCTGGTAGTTCCCAGGGCTGGTCCTGCCCATCTGGTGAAACATGGCTGTTAAACTTCAGCCCTCGTTAGAACTCCTAAGATGGGAGTTTTTAACTTAACGTTAAGAAATTTCTAGGTAGGGAACGTTGGTGGCGGGGTGACGGCAAGGGGATGGCAGTGGTGGCTGAGGGGTGTGATGGAGGCGGCCACCGCGGTCCTCGCCAGGCCCTCGGCAGGGAGCAGAAGGGTTCGACTCAACCGGTTAGGGAGGACTTTAAGCCAAATTTGGTTTTGTCCCCCTCCACGGCCTGCCGGGGTGA
>NW_009629947.1:0-18159 GCF_000690535.1 Cariama cristata
GCCGGCCGGAATAAAAAAGGTCCGAAGTTAGGTGAGAAAAAGTTGAAAGGCTTGCTTCCTCCCCCCCCGCGCCGCCCCTTGCCATCACTCCCCTTTTTTTTCCTTCTCTTTCCTCATTTTGTTTCTATAGGTAGGCACTCTGCGCAAGGTAGCCGCGCCGCAAGTGTTTTAAACCACAGACAATGCAAAAATGAAGGGAGATGTCATGCAAAAGTTCAGGACCGAATGCTTGAGGTTCTTTCCTATTTTGGCATGAAAGCAAGCATTGGAGCTATAATAACTGCAGAAGTTTATGAAGTTTAATTCTAGCAGTACTGGTGGCCTTAGATTTATATGCTCTAACAGGGGTGTGCTGAGGGTGACCGATTTGCTTGTACTTTTAATGCTTATCCTGATGAAAAACCAGGCTTTCTCTGGTATCCCTGAGAAGCGAGGTGAATTCACTACTAATTTTGTAACTTCTGCATCATAGTCTAATGACTACAATTGGATTTCTTAACATTGTCCTGCTCTCCTGTCTTCCGTATTATGCTCAAGAAGCTTTTTTGGACTGCCAGGACTTCAGAGTTCGTTAGTACAGAGGATATTTGAAGTTTATTTTAATTTACCTTCATTTTACTACCCAATTTTCCTCTTGAAGTGATGATGTCAAAAAATTAAACTTCAAAATTAAAAGGTTATACAGATATATCTTACTAGGAACCCAAGAAATTTAATAAATGCAACTTACAACTCCGTGTTTTGAATTGGTAATTCTGGAGTAACAAACTAAAAATGTTTATCAGTGTAGACTATTAACACCAAAAATTAACACCAGAGAAGGAGTTAGGGGAGGCAGTTCCATTCAGTTTTGGCTGCTGCCTTTTTAAAATCCATTCTCTTTATCTGAACAAAGGTGTTGTCATTACTTGATTTCTAAAGCCCACTGATGAGATTTTATCCGCTATCTCATTAGAAAAGAGAATGGCTAAGTGGATGTCCCAGTAAGTCTATTTCCAGTGGGTGAACTTCTTAATCTTTCACTGTCATTTAGAGCAGTGCTACTTCAGCTTAACAGGACAGTAAATGTCATTTGAATTTATAGAAGCACAAGTGTGCAGTCTTCGCAGTGAAGTTCCCTGGCTGATACAGAATACGATGGCCTGTGCAAATACACAGAATTCATGATCTAAATATTTTTCCTTTCTTTACTTACCACAGTAGCTAAGACACCTTCTTTGAAGTTCTCCTCCAACAAAATGCTGAGCTTCTGCTTAAGTAAAAATATCTATTTTAGTACTTTGATGTGTGGGATGCGTTCAGGCATGTGCTAAACATGCACTGCTCAGATCTTCTGCTCAATAATACAGTGACACAAAAGAGCTGAGAAGCTAGGACCTGCCTGGGCACTTTCTCAGTCAACGTGGGTTTGGGTGCACTCTCTTTTACCACTGTTGATGCTTCAAGGTGCAGCTTAGCCTTGGAACTTAAAACAGACACTTGACTGTAATGAGTTGTGCTAACTACTGAAACTGTTTGCGCAGTAGATATTTTCACAGTTTACTTGTATTCCTTTTTTCTGGCAGTCCCATGCTCTGTATTAGAGACAGTCCCATGCTCTGTATTTGTACACCACCTTGCTCGGCTGGGATTATCCGTTAGGGCACCTACATACTACTGTTCTTTAGGTGGTACATGTGTACTGCAATTCAAAATTCCTAGTCATCTCCCTGAAGCAGAGCAGACAAAAATAATCAGTTATTCTATCATTACACTAAAAGAGCATCCTGCTGCTAGCCCTCAGCACAGATGAAGAGGTAGTGTTTGGGGCTGCTAACCTCAGTATTTCTTTTCTTAAATATATTTGATAAAACAGCTTAGGAAGGAACAGACACCAAACAAACACAACTTAGAAGTTACTATTACAGAAATCCTTAAGGAACAGTTTATTTTGAAGACATAAAAACACATGTGATGAAAGGGTGCTGCTTTAATGAGCCAGAAAAGAGCAAAGGTCTCCTCTGGTTCTGTTCATCTTCCATGCTCATACAAGTCTCTTCTGTTGCGAGACTTTTTCACCCAGTATCTGCAGAAGAAACTAAAGCAAAGCACATAGATTGTTTTGAGTGCTCAGACAGTAACTGTTGTTACTAGAAATGCAGTTGAATCATTACAAAAAGAGGAAGTCACAAAGGACCCAGGTGCCACCAGAGACAAACTTGCTGCACAGCCGGGCAGGGAAGGGCAGTTCTATAACCCAGATTCCAGATTGCAGGCAAGTCCTACGTAGCCCCCAGAGGGCACGTGCTATTTTTGTCCAGTTGCTTCCACGTGCCATCAGCATCCACTGATGCAAATGCAATTTGAGTGCTGTGGTCTCCTCGGCCAGGGCCATCCTTGTAATCTGCTGTGGAACAGCCACAGTTCAGAGGTGAGGGAGGTTTTTGTGAGCAAGGGGTTCAGCTTTATCAATGATTATTTGCTTGCAGTGGCTGCAGTGGGTGGCAGGACCCGAAAAGTCTTCATAATTTGCAAACCTCCTGGTAGGATTGCACTTTAGTCCAGCGTAAGTCCACACTGTTACAGAAGAGAGTTATCTGACCCCTTGGCTCCCCTGTCCTCACTGCCTGTTTTGTGCAGGCCTTTGCTTTCATGTGGCCATTGAAGTGGGTCAGATTTGGTAACTGATCCAGCTGAAAATGAACACAGAAAATTAAAAAAAATGTTTCTTTTCATCCACACAAATACTTGTGCCAACAGAGGGGAAAAAACAAGAATGGGGGGGCTAAAGGAAAGGCAGACCTTCCCCTTTCAGAGGCAATGTGGATTTATGCTGGATGTAACTAGTTTTAGGTTGTTCAGTCATGGTTGTAACAATGATACCCTCTGCAGGTAGCAGCGAATTTGTGCTTTGGAACTCCTCTTAGGATGTCTGTAATTTATTTTCTATTTCCTTTTTTTTAAAACAAGGTTCTTGGCAAATAGTAAGGCTGAAATTCCTGAGTCACCGATGACTTAACGAGTGATAGAAGCAGAAATACTGTACAGAAGAGAAGTGGGAAGAATCACGGCCCAAGAGTTCACAGGATGCCGAGGACTGAGGTTCCTGTTCTGAAGCAAGCACACAGATCATTGCAGATGGTAACTTACCCCTGGTTTTTGGGAGCCCTTCCTCTCTAGGAATTCTTGAAATGCCCACATCCTGTAGAACAGGGAGACCTCTGCCTCCTAAGAGAATTTCCAAAGCAGATTAACAGAAATGCTCCAAAATGTGTCTTGTATTTTTTTAAAGCTTTCATTGGAACCAAACAAAGTGACAGTACAACGAAGGGACAAGGAGACAGTTTCTCAAAGTCTCAGGGACACAATTCTCTTTCTAATTAATTCAGGATTTTAGTTTGTTCATGCAGTCATTTCTGATGTAGCATTAGTTTGGAAGTTAGTGTTCTGTGAACACTGAGGCTTCATTGCACCTTTGTTGATTCAGTAAATGTGATAGCAGTTGCTGGACTGTATTTTGAAAAGCTACCTGTGACTTTGCAGAATTACCAGCCAGCTGACTGGCCTAAGATCAGGAGCCTCAAACCTGCCACCTTTTCACATTTCAAAACCGAAACAGTAGGGTGGATATTTACTATCACAATTCTAAAAACAACTCTGCAGGCATAGCTGTTATTCAGAAGTCCTGGCCCGCGTGCACTGTCTCAAATGAACTTTCTGAATTTCATTCTGTAAGCTGTGCCATCTAGTGTGGTGACAGGGAATCTCAGCTGCAGCTGAAGAGGGAGTGAGAAATGCCCTGCTGACTCAGAGCCGTGGGGCATCTGTCCCACTCCTCTGGCTCGGGCAGTGGCAGGAGGGGATGCTCTTTAGGGAGCGCTTTAGAGCCTGGCCAGTGCCTGGTCCCCTGGTATCCACAGTTGCCGTATGAAGGATGTTGGAGAGTACTGCTCTTAAACAAGCCTTGTGTGTGTACAGTGCTTCTTCCAGTTTTGCTTTTATAATAGATCAAAATGGAAACATGAACAAGTACAAAAGAAGTACAAATTAGGGAGCCCTGTTATTCCTTGTGGCTGTACTGTCGGGGCCCCTGGAAGGTCCACGGACAACTCATGAATGAGAGTTTGGCAGGGGAGGCTTTATGGAGGTTTGCAGAGAGCTCTTCCTGAGCATGTGTAAAAAACCCAGTCGTGCTTTTATGAAGCTCTGTTGAGGAGGGAAAGGAGAACAGGTCACAGGTGAGGTTGGAAGCAGGTAGCAGCTTTCTCATAATAAGAGCTGTCAGTGTTTGCTCATTACCAGGCCTCACACTGTGGATTCTTGCTGTCACAGAGAGAAAAACCAAGCAGTCATTGTCACCAGTCAGGTGAACAGTAAGAGACATTATGCCTCTAATTCTGGCTGCAAGTGGTGCAGAGGCACATTCCCATAACCTGCATGCCCTCTAGTCATCGACTCCGCTGCGCTCAGTGTCAGTGGCACGCAGTGCTTGCGGTACCTTCTGAATGGGTGGTATAAAATTGTGAACACCATTGCCTGTTTCTTTCAGATCCATTAAAGATTTACCCACATTTTGCTTTTTCCATGTTTTAGGGTCAAGGTACCAGGCACCATATCTATTCTTAACAACTTTGGGATGGCATGATTCCTAAAAACTATAGACTAATGTGTAGTAACTCTCTTTTAGTCATATTTCCTAGAGCAGATACCAAGTACTAGTGTTGCATAAGTGTGCTTTGGTAGTTACCCCTTGCAGTATCCGTAAGGTATATTCAGCACCATTGATTCTTTTAGTGTGAAGAATACTAGACAGAAGACTTATGTCCTCTCTACTATTCTTGTTAAGTCTTCCAACCCAGCCATTTGCTAGTGAGTTTTTTCTTTGCAGCCAAAGGAGTAGACAGTTTAACTGGAAATGGTCAGATTTGCTTGGGAATACACCTCTGTACTAAAAGAGGAGGCACAGTAGAGTGGAGGAAGGCAAGGAGGGAATACAGTGAGAAGGGGGAAGCATAGATGGAGCTGTGGAAGCAAGTACAGAAGTAAGGTGTTTTGTTCATCTCTTCTTCCTGTCCCCAGGGAGAAGATGTGCCCAAAGGCAGAGCTAAAAGGAGATGGGAAAAGGAACACCACCATCTCATAGATATCTTAACCATAGCTCACAAGGCTTAGTATAAAGTACCTTTCCCTAGAAGCCAGGTTAAAATCTAAAATTCAAGACTGCTGCCATGGAGGTTGTCTTGGCAGTTGCTTGACACTTTCTGCGTTGGGTCCCCACCCAACCAGGGAGAAAAACAGGAAGGGCAAAGTATTCATATACATTGGACCTGCATCCCGCTCCGGGAAGAAACCGTAACCCTGACTGTCTCTCTGCCATCCTTTTCCCCCATTACTTGCGAGGGTCTCGGCTGTGACCGCTGCCGCTCTTCTCTGGGCAACATTTCACAGTAGCCAGCGGATGGCACATGAGGAGTATGTCTGACAGTAAAAGCTCTTTGTTTCCAGACAGTGAAGAGATGGTTTCTCTCAGTTGTTATTAGCTTTTGAAGAGCAATGTTTTCCATACCTTCTGTCCAAGATAGCTGACCCAGGAGTTGCTTTCTGCAGTAAGACACCGAAGAATGTAGGGAGAGCAGAGGAGCAGGCAGATTAGAACTGGTGGGAGTGCTGTCCTCAGAACTGGCCTTCAGAGTGATTACTAATGAGGATACCCCAGATCCAGACCTGCTTTGTTTACTTTCTCAGCCGTTTAGATCTGGTAGGCAGCCAGTGAAGAGAGGGGAAAAGCTGTTTCTCATAATGAATCAGCATGTATGTCTGCGTGGCTTACAATCATGGTGAAGGAAAGCCAGGCACCATCAGAGCCCTTCCTTGTGTCCAAAGAATTAAAGGCAATATGCTGAAAGGGACGTCAGGAGTCCAGTTTAGGGCTAGTGTCTGCAGGCTGCTGGTGTCCTGGAGGTCATCCATGAATGTATTTATTTTTAACCTCCTCCCCTCTAACACGCACATGGATGGCAAATATGTTTCTGCCTGTCAGCAGGCACAGGTTCCCAGCTCCCGCCAGTTACAAATTCAAATGTTTATAATTCCAATAGTAAAATCAAAGTATTGTAAGACAGTAAAGCTTAGCTCTATCTTAAGGGCTTTGTTCTTCACAGCCACCAAAATAGTTGTAAAATACAAGAGGGTCCATGAATTTTCTTCAAAAAAGCTTTCTGTCTTAACAATCAAGAAGTGCTGGTCTGTTTTACCCTTCTGCCATAAGACGTCAACTTGCTGATCAATAGGTAAGCTGATCTTGAAAGAGGGATAAACCAGAGCCTTCAGCATGATGTATTTCATTATTTAACTGTCCTTTCCATTAGAAAATTGCTGCTGTTTTTTAACCTAAATCTGTCCACTCCCCCTGAGCTCGCTTACCGTGTCCCAAAGAAACATGGGAAGCAAAGTATTTCGTGTTTCCTTTTATCATCCTTGTACTTAATTGGAGCTTCTTATGCATGTCCTCAGTTATCTCTTATCTGTATTAGAAACTCAGTTTGCTCCGTCTTGGCATGTTGGTCATAAGTGTGTAATCATTCCTGTAGCTCCCCCTGTTTTCCTTTGAATTTGTTTACATCCTTCTTGAAGAACAGTAACCAAACCTGGACACAGATGTCACCCCCAGAATCTTATGTTCGTCTTTGTTCTCACAATAGAATGCTTCCTTTTTTTGTACAACTGGGACGTTGCTGACATTTACAATCTACGAAAATCCCTATATCCCTCCCTTACTGAACTCATGCCTAGCCAGTTGTTCTTCATTCGGTATTTGTGCAGCTGAGAAGTTCTGCATGGAAGAAGTCATTCAGCCCTGTTCTTGCACTCCCTTATTTTCCAGGTTTTGTCCAACATGTCAGGATCATTTTTAATCCATTTAAAGCCCTTCAACATCTTTGTAGTGTTTT
Source organism: Cariama cristata (assembly GCF_000690535.1). Lineage (NCBI taxonomy): Eukaryota > Metazoa > Chordata > Aves > Cariamiformes > Cariamidae > Cariama > Cariama cristata. Next base: position 6,930 of record NW_009629947.1, read on the forward strand.
CTAACTGGATGTCATCTGCAAATTGAATAGATTATTTGGAACTACACTGGTTTTCCATGAATTTTCAAGGAAACAGGTTGTGATTCTGAGTTTGTTCTACTATTTTTCCATACTATAATGCATTTCATCCTCACTTAGCTGATTCAAAACATCTAACAGGTCTAATGCCATTCTTCCCTATTTACCCATTGCAATCTGACTTGGAATTCCTTCTTGGGTTTGAGGTAGAGCTTATCGCTTGCCCAGGCCAGTCTCTTACTGCATTTCCTGTGCTTTCTCTGAACTTGTGTACTGTGCCAGTAATATGAAAGAATGACAGCTTTCCCTAAATCCCTTTTCCCCCTAGATTTGTTTCCCATGAGCCATTATTTGCCAGCTTTTTCAGTTTATTAGTCACTCTCGTCGCAAGTCATGTTTTCTATTTTGTTGCTCTCCATTCTCCTTTTCCCTAGTCGGTACAGTTGCATTTCATATACCACTTCATGATTGGTGCCTGCTGCTTTTTACTGCCTCCCAGGTTAGAATCAAATCCCTTCTAAGGATTTGAAGGAGGAGGGAGAAAACACAAGACAGTGCAAGGCAGGGAAAAAGAGACATTGAACCAGTGAAAATCTCCTCTTGGAGCCCAGTAGGAAGGGATCAGAGTTGCAGATCTATAGATCTGGCTCAATTAAGTATTTCCTTATGCACAGTATTTTAACCTCTCTGTTATTTAGAGATGTAATGAGATATGCCCCAAAAATGCCTTTGTTCTTCAGTGGAAGTTCTGCATGCAGCAGAGCGGCAGGATCAGTGTACCATACAGGAACAGAGTGAAACAATAAGACATTGTTCTGTTCTATTATGTTATTTTGCCAGTGATGGGGAGCAGCAGAGACCCCAAAGCATAAAACATAGTATAATATATTTGGCTAAACTCTGTGAAATGTTAAGTGTCTCAGGCTCATCTTGGGGTTCACTGAAATTGCAGTACCCAATAGCTCTTAGAAATTGAATCATAAATAAAATGTTCCAGCAAATTCATACTGATGATAGACGCTCATGGTTGTCTAACATCCTAGAGACATTATGCTTTGACTTCCATGTAGATTTTTGACATTGTCAGGCCCATAGAAAAATGCCGTGTAAAAGACATCGAAATACTTTCGAACAACATTTAACACAGAAATTTGTCCAAGTCCAAAGTCTGAAGAGCATTGAGAAAACAAATACAAGCTAGAGTTTTGTGATTAAAAAAAAAGGACATCTGTGTTTGTAGCTGACAGCTTTAATCTTCTAAGCTGGAGATAGAAAACACTTGATTCTGAGAAAATATCAGAAATGTGATTTTAGCTCCCATGAAAGAACACTTCTGAGAGGACACTCAGCAGGGAGCTGGTGTAGAGCGTGGTATCATTTTACACTCCTTCGTACAGCATGTTACCCATGTCAGCAAGCTTTACAGGCAAATGGGTTTTTTTCAGCTGGAGCATCCCATGTGTATTCCCTTAGCCTAGCTCTGATGTTTATTTATTGTGAAATGAAGTTTTTTGTCATAGTTGAAGGGGGCTTTAGAGCCACGTCACTGATGTCATCACCAGGCTCAGAGAAATAACAGATTTTACACCATCTTAAATACTCCCTTGAATTCAATGCCAGGCATAACAATCTGCGTTTCTGAGTAAGGATTTCGCTGAGCTTTGTCTGAAGTTTATCTAAATGAAGTATCACATGAGCCAAGGACATGTAGAGGATTAGAACAAAAATAAGTCAGAGAGGTCTCTAAGTGAGCTTGCTTTCTTTTGACGAGCACTTTTCTCACCCCCAGCCTGGCTATATATTCTTTTACACTTCTTCATGTGTCACTGAGTGCAAGGATTTCATTCTTGGGAGGTTAAGATACTCTTAATCTTCAGCAGATGACTTAGGCCAAACCTTTATAGAGTTTCTAAATATGGGTGTTCATGCCCCCTTTGTTTAAATGATGCTTTCCTGAAAGCTACAAGCTATTAGATCTTTGTGTAAATCACATGACTGAATTCAAAATGAAGCTCTCAGTTTCCTGGTGGAGTGTTTTGTCTTCCCAACCCGAACAGGCTTGATTATAGATCTGGTATCACAGAGTTGCATGGGGGTATCTTCATTGATTTTACGTATTTCTCCTCCCTGAAATAAGAAGCCAGGGATATAAGTAAGGCAATGACAGGAATCTTCTATGTGCCTTGAAATACAGTTTTGGTGTAAATCTGCATGCCCAATTCTGAAACTGTCCCTGCAAGTTCCTCTTTCCCAAGTTCAATAGTTGAAAGAGGATGTAATTGGTCTCTTGGTCATGTGTTGCTTTGGTCTGATGACAGGAGAAAGCATAAAGTCCTTTCCCACCCAGTCACGTTAGAGGAAACGGCAAGACATGAGGCAGTAATTCGTGCTTAACAAGCCAGCACTTGATGCAGTGACTCCATCCTGAGACCCAGGTCACATGCTAGAACCAACCAGGGGGTGATGGTTTTTGCTTCCCCAAAGTATTCCCTGCTTTGCCCTGACTGCGGTGTCGAGGGATACAGCCAACGTAGACAAGGTATTGCAGACGGCGCTGGAGGTGTAGCTTAATGGTTCCCATCCTAGGGACCAGCACTGCTTTTGGCCGCAAGATACTAAATATACTCAAAATTGAGGCTGGCAAGCACAACAAAGTGCAACATTGGACTGGGGCTGGTGCCCACAGTCTGATGAAGAATGGGGACAGACGAGCTAGATTCTGCAAGATGCATGGGCCTAGAAATAGCAAAGTGTGGTGGGCTGTTTGCCTTCCTGAGGAAGGTGGAGGTGGACAGGCAGTGCACTAGGTTCTCAGGTAGCATTCGCCCTCCCCTTCCGCCCGCAGTGTTTTTTTCTCAGTGCCACTTTTGTGTTGAAAAAATGGTGCAAATAATTGAACGCAGCATTGCCTTCAACAGCTGTGAATAGTTGTACTGCTAGAGGGAGGCTGGTGACCTGCCCATCCAAACAGTTGGTGAACTTCGTTTACTCTACTAGAATAAGATCCTGCTATGCATGAGTGCTCGTCACCTCGTGGTGCCAAAGCTTTGCATTGAGGAGGCGGACTGAGGGGCAGTGATTCTGAGCCACTGACCCTCTGCACCTCCTCAGGTGGGGCTGGGAGATGGACTACATCCACTGAAGGGAACAGTTCGTTCCAGATCTGCACATCTGCACAGATCCTAAGGAAGGAGATGCCATAGGCTTCCTACCAGGATTAGGCCCCTAGGAGCCCCCTCGTTTCTTTAACTCCCCGGTCTGGGCTCTTTGAACATGGTTTCCTCCATCCTTCTGCACTGGTCACTGATGACCTCTGCCGTCTGGCACATTTCCAGGGAAGCTAGTGCCTCTCATGCCTTTAGCTGGCATTGCCCTGCCCGGACAGCAGCCGAGGGCTGTCACACACAGAGCCCCGTTGTATAAGCTGGTAGACACGAGCTATTTGTATCAAGGCTGACACATACAAAGCATTTGTTTACTAACGGCTGCCACTGACTAGCCCGGAGTAGGGCTGGGGAATGAGAATGACTCGCTCTGGCCTTATTTCTAGGCCTACCAAATGTGCATTTAAGTGCAATAGACTTTGGGAATCAAGAGAAGACTCCCAGTGTGAGCTCTTTTGGTCTCTTTCCTCATCTCTACCAGTAAGTTTGGTGCATTTAAGGACTGAGACTGTGGGATTTGTGCACGGTAAGACTCCAGAGAGCTCAGCTGTGCTGCTCTCCCTCCACTGATACCACCTGCTAAAAGATACTTACATTTCAGAATTTTAATTAGAGTTAGTTGATCGTCTGAGTAAATAGTAATGTAATGCAGGCTAGCAGAATCATCTAATTGCAGCCTTCAATACCTATGTTTATTTCAGGAGCAAGAGAAGATATCAGCTGTGACATAAGAGAGACTGAAAACAAAGCAGATGCTGATTGTAGGTCTGCAGCCTTGCATTTGAGCACAGGCACAGTCAACTGCAGTTAAGAGAGACTGTAAAAATCCCTTGCTTACTGTGCAAGACCTCCACTTTTCCTCAATAAAACAGTATGTAGAGGTAGTGTGCATGTAGGTTTTAATGCAGGAGCATACATTTTAAGCGCCAGAATCTGCTCTTGAATTCTTTCAGATCAATAAGAAGCTGAGCATAGGCTAACAAAAGAAAAAAACAAGACTCCTAGAGCATTGCAGTGGGATTTTCAAAAGTATTGGGTCACCTGGTCCCTCAGAAGTATATAGAAAGTTTGTCTTTGCCTTCAAAAGAAGAATGATGTGGAGCACTGAGCATGGATGTAGCGACAACACATTTCAAATACACTTCCCCAGAGTCTGTCCTATCATATTCCTGTGGAGCATCCTTCACCTTTGTAATGTCGGAGTGGCATTCATGTGGAATACAACTCACAGGTCAGGGAAACGTGTGCCATTGGTTTGCTAATTTTAAACCTGCCCTCTGTAGTACCGTTCACTTAAAACTAGGTATGGATTGTTGAAACTGTGCTCAGTCAGGCTGAATCCAAAATGAGGCAGATAAACATAACAGGTCTCTCTCTGTCCCCTCCCTTCTTGCCAGCAAATGCCAAAGTAAACAGATGCACTTGGCAGCACTACAGAATAAATTGACTTGTGGTTTGCTTTGCACTTTGGCATTTTCTATGTGCAAAGCTCCTGTCAAATCCGAGGGCTTGGGTCAGGGGCCAGAGTTTTCATCCACTGCTGTGGGATTTGGGCCCTGAAGTCCCACTGACAGTTATGGACTGTAATCCTCACTTTTTTAGGAAGCATGTGTGTCATAATATAGGAAAAAGTATCTGAGCACCATTTATTCTGTTTGAATGAGAGATTCTTTGCTATTTCTGGCATGTTCAGGGTTATCACGAGATGTTTTCAAGGCTGGAGGGTTAAGCATCTCCTCTCCAGTGACTTATAGTGATGGGAAAGTGTGGGACTGGTTCAGTAACTGACCTGGTGACTAACCTGACCATGTTAGCAAGGTGTCTCAGAAACCTGCCAGCTCCTTATGGCTTTCCCTCTAATAAGATCAGAGATACATTTTTATGGTGATTCAGGCTTTGTTGGCTTCCGCTTTGTAAGTAATAATGAGGGGCAGGGGGTTTATAAGGCAAGAGGGAACACAATCCTGCACTGGTTTTGCATTTCAAGTGCTGGATGGATGCTCACTTCACGGAAGAGTAGCAACAGCTATCTTGTCTTTACCTCTGGAAAGGTGCTGTCTTTCAAATGAGAATGAAATAACTGAGGGTGGTGGTTTAGGTGGTGGTCCATCTCCTTCGTGAAATCCTTCCTGGCTTCCTGCTTTGCCTTGAGCTTGCAGTTGGGTTTAGCAGATGTTTTCTGTGCCTTTTGTTGAGCCAGGTGGGATCAACCCTGTAGCAGGATGGGGGAAAGCCCCTTTGGGCTACGGATGAGGATGTTATCACACAGAGGAGGGAGGCCATTTCTGAAATCATCCAGACCACTTTTTAAGAACCACCAGCGCTGGCCATTAAGCAAATCTAAGAACCTCTGTTTGGTGCTGCATGCTGGCAAGCATCTTGATGACAGCTTTTCCTTGTACGTGAAACCAAAAACCTCTAGTTAGGGCAGGAGAGACTGACTGGCTTGATAAAGAAGTGTGTTTTAAGACTTACTTTGCTTGTATTAAGAAAGCAGGAATAAAAGGCTGACCGCATCTGGCCTGTGCTGTGTCAGTTTAGCTCCACTGTTTGTCCTGTGTGAAACCAGCACATGGCAGGGGATTTCACGGGTTGGTGTCAAAGCTGAGGGCCAAACATGCAGGACCAGTCAGGCTCCAAGGTCTCAGAGTATGAGAAAGGAGCTGTGCCAGATGCTGACGTTCAGAAGCCAGGCAAGGGACTCAGTTACAAGCCAGGGGCTGAGAAAAGCAATTTGTTTGTTTTGCCTGTTTTCCCACTAACATGCTTAAGAGAGAAAAACTCAGGTCCCAACCCCACTAACTCTGATGGGTGCGGGTCTACTCCAGCTGGAGCTTAAGGAGGGAAGAGTGAATGTGCCAGAAGGAGCGGCAGATGAACGAGAGCACGCAAGGTCCTCACCAGATCTCCCTGAGTCCCTTGCTCCCACTCACCACGGGGCTGTGCTCATCCTGACAGCTCCACTCCACGAGCCCCTGGCTGCCGGGTGCCGGAGGCAGAGCTTGTGGACTCTGTGTCACTAGGAGACTGTGTCCAGAACCACCTGCAGGGCCAAGACAGGCTCTCGGTCACATACCTCATCCCCAGGCTCTCTGTTTTCTCTGCCCTGTCCTGGGGACATGTGCCCCACACACGCCTCTTGCCTGTCCCCGTGCTCGTCAGGTCTGCCAGCCCTGCCAGGTGACACGTTCTTTCACTGCTGTTGCAGATAAGAAAGCTGAGGTGAATTAGGGCTGGTCTCTGCCTGTGTTAGCATAGCCAGGTTCTCCTTTGCTCTACTGCTGTGAACAGCATGCGCACATCTCAGCTGTGCTCTCGGTTCCTCCCTGGGTGCTCTTGTACTTGTGCTTGTCCCTTGGCAGCGTTCTCTGACCCCCCAAACATATTTCCTCCATCCCCCATCCCCTAGCATGGTTCCTTGGCCTCGTTCAGCTTGAGAGTGCCCTAGCTCAGCAGCAAGGGCTCTAGCATTGCTCTGTGGCAGTGGTGAAAATGAGATGGGCAACTGAGGAAAGGGGACATAGTGTGGGGTCAGTGGTCGATGTGGTGGGGAGAAGAGGATGGCCGCTGATTTAGGTTCAAGGTGAAGTTTGGGAGAGAGCAGAATTGAGTGAGGAGAGGAATCTGGGTGACAAGAACAGTAAGGAAAAGGTGGCCTGAAGCAATGCTCTGTCCTCCTACGCAGGTGGCACCGTTTGCCACCTCTGAGTCATGAGGTGCTATATGCAGAAGCAGCTGGTGAGTCAGGGAAGCAGCAAACCAGACCACGAGGAGCTGATGGGTGTGAGTTGCTGCACTTGTTAATTTTGGTATAGCTCAGATTATGAGGAATATGGTTGTGTATGTGTAATTTTAAAATGTACTACATGATCTGTATCACAGTTTTGACATGCATGTAGAGGTATGTGTGTGTATCTGTGGCTTCCAATTCAGGGGGACTGTGGTTATTTAGCTGGAGAGTGTCAAAAACATGAGAGTCAAGCAGGACCAAATTTCAGAAGGAAGAACATTTTGCTGCTGTTCTCATAACGATTAAAAGTATTAATTTCCTCAGAAGTAAAAACAAGCGCTGTAGACAAATCTCTCATCTCCTAAAAAGTCATTGTCCCAAATCTGGAAGTCAAACAGTGTTCTAAATGCAAATCCCAGCCTGGCCTGTCCGATGCACGCACTCCGTGTGCATCCCTATCCAGCTAAACCAAGAGCAAAGGCTGCTGTTTCACAAGCAGCAACTTTGTTCACAGACCTTTCCGAGGTTGATCGTAGTAATTGCAGGGTAGCTCTGCCCCATAATGAACTACTTTCCTGCCAGCAGTTAATTTGTACTGTGTGGGAAGAATAAATTAAAGCTTGAGTACAGTGAAATTCGATCGCTACCCACTTACAAACCTTTCAGAAATTTCTCAACTCTCAGCTGAAATCAGTATCTTATAATTAGATTATTATTTTATTAATTATGCATACAGTACTAGAAACATACATAGTATGTGTGAATTCATTGATGACAAGTCATGTGCATTAGCTGCGCCTGAAAGGCAGAAGAGCAAAGTCTCTGAAAACCTTTTCCTTGTGATACATTTGGGTGTTCCCCAAGAGCTGCTCCTCTAAGACTGGGAGTGTGCTGTATGTCAGGCTGCTTCTGCTGTCCTCCTTGGCCCAGGCTGGGAAACATCCAGTCAGCAGAGGCTCTTTGTGGTGAGCTGTCAGGAAACTTGAAATGTTAAGGACCTGCAAGTTACCTGTAATATGTTCTGTTGATGAGCTGGGCTGAGTTAAATGGTAGCCAGGGGTTAAATTCCTGACAGTATGCAAAAGAGAGGAATGCCTCACCTTCATAAAAGCACCATTCTTGATAACTACAAGACGTCAGTCCCTGTAATATTTACCTCTGAATTCCTTCTGCTGTATATATGAGGAAAATACCGGTAGGATTCAGAAGCATGGTGATGGAGATGGAAGTAAACAGAGTCCCACAGATACACAGATGAAAGCAGACTGCAAATAATCATACAGCAGAAGGAGATGAGTGGACAAGTCTACCAAAATTTTAGGTAAGAGAAACTGGTAGAGTATTTATTAAGTAAAACACTTTTCTAGTCACAATTGCATTCTCCCTGTTGAGATGAAACTACGTGTGGTTCTGGAAAGGCTGTTTCATGTCTCTCTATGCCTTCAGGTCACAGCTCCTAAAGGAAGCAATGGAAGATTTGGATCCAGTTAGACCTGGCGTGAACAGGTCTGTCAACAGTGACAGATGATTGTAGCACCGAAGTCTGAAGTAAGGACAAGCATGATTCCTATCTTGGGTGGCAGAGACCAGAGATCCATGAAGTGACATGGATGCACACAAAGTGACCAAAAAAAAATATCCTACCCCTCCTGTCTGCTGTTTCCACCCCTCTATTGTGGGCAACGTAAAACATTCACTAAAGAAGGGTATAATAGTTACTAAATTACAAGGGTAGGATTAAAGATTTCTGGGATCTGTTCTGATTTGGCTGATGCTGTGCTGTATGATTTCCTAATTCCTTCCTTTTCCTTTCTTACATAGACCCCAAGGAGCCAAGTGACTGTTGTTACACAAACTGAAGAAGCCATGTTGACAACCTCTGTAAGTGATCACTTTTTATATTTCTTAAAGATTTTCCCACTGCATGGGACAGGACTATTTCATCCATGGTTTAGTTTTTTAAAAAGAGTTCTCAAATCATTTTACCACATGGCAATCATCAGGAGAGGCCCTGAACTGTTCCCGTGGGAGCATGAAGCTTGCCCATGTCGTCATGAGACACTGCAAGGCCTAGGGTAGCCCAGCAGCATATGGGGGTGGTACGGGCAGCACAAGAGACGGCAGCTTTCTATGGCAGATTCCATGACTGCTTGCTTGGTGTGTTCTCCTATAGTTGGGTTTCTCCAGACCCCAACAACTCAGTCTCCTCTGACTTACCTGGTCCCCACACCCCTTGCAACTTTACATTGCCAACTCTTGGGAACGGCAAATTAAATAGTAAAAAAGTGAAAGGAGTGAGGAGACAGAAGATGAATGGAAGGGGGTAAGAAAGGAAAAAGAATGAGGATGTGAAGTCTTTGGGTAAGCACATTTACACATTTTCCTGAATGTGGGCCTTATCTGCCTTTTCCTCTTGTAGTATCACCGTGATTTTGGAATGGGAAGATATGCCTCTGCTTGTTTCAGGTGTTTGTAATTATGACACAGTCATGTGCCTCGAGCCAGCGGTGCACCCACTGCATTCCCATGCTGCACTTCAGAGGTGGAGTCAGTCTTCATGGGAGTGTTTTTAATGTATCGTTGCTAGTAAGCAGTTTCTTGATTTCTGAAGGTAAAATAATGTGCCAAAAAAGCAAATAATTCGTACTGAGAATCTAAAAAATCTGTACGGAGAAACAGTGTGGTTCTGTGCATCATTTGGGTAGATTTTTATGAAAAAAACCCAAAACACTATATTAATCAAAACCAAAATTCTGCAGAAATCGTTGCTTGATCTATAAATATTCATGCCAGGGTTCAACTAAAAGAATTTCAGTGGTCCCGTGGGCTGCAAGAATCCTTTATCCGTCGCGGTAGCAACCCAAATTTAGCCTTTGGAAAAAAAAAAAAGTATCTCTTATTTAAGATAGCTCAGATTGCTGGAATTCCTTAAACATTAAAAAAAAACTTTTGATTTTCCAGGGTTTCAGTGCTCAGATAAAACAGCATGTTCTTTAACATCATTAATAAAAAATGTGTCATGTCTGTGAAAAGTAGTTATGATAAAAATGGCTTTGCGTAACTAGAGGATTGCTATCTATTCTTGTTCTTCTACGTTTATCTCTGATTTAGAGACAATGGATGTGGTTGGCTTCTTACTTACATTGGAGTGCATGCATCAAGGTATCCTCACCAAAAAACAGAAGTCACAGAGCCGTGAAGCTACTTCAGGTGAGACAAGAAAAAGATCTCCATTCCACTGCCTCAGCAGCCATCGAAAATATGTTTAATGTGCTGCAGGAGGAGGCATCTGCTTGTAAAAATTGTCACTACAGCTGGTTCCCACCAAAGGCCAATATTTTACCGTGTAAGGGAAGGTTTATGGTTTCAGAGAGAGAATTCCCATGGAAGATTTTTTCCAGGGGGAAAATTCTATTGCTGTAGTTAAAAATGGATTCTAATTATTTACTCTGTTGCTTGCTTTTTGGAGAGATGATGATGAAACAGAACTAAGAACACCACTTCGGAGTGGGAATCTAAATGAAAACAAGCTGCCAGAACAGTTGTTTTTGTGTTTTTTTTCCACTGCATGGGTGGAACCACAAAAATCCTAGTTTTCCAAAGAACTGTGAAATGTGACCTCATAGCCTTTCATGAGCAGAAAACCCCAAAACAAAGCAAAACAAAAAAAGGCACATAGTATCGTAACACTCTTACTGCAGTTACAATTACAGGAAGTGGTATTTCTAAAGGAAAATGCTTCAGTCCATCTTAGCAGGACATCCACCTGATGGTCTCCTTGCTCTCTGCTAGGGAAGGCATTATTTGGATCAGGCCGATGATGGCAAGCTGCCAGCCTCATCTTTGGAAGAGCAAGAGGAGAGGAAACTGAGTCATGACTTTCGGAACAGTAGTGCTGCTGGCAGCCTGGGCACGGTTATGGGACAGGAGCCCTCTGTCGCAGAGGCTTTCCTTCCTTCTGTGCCAGCTGAGGACCGTGATGGAAAGCAATTAGCACAACAGCCCGTGGTGGGAGAGCCCCCGGTGCAGGTGGCTTTCCCTCCTGCTAGCAGTGCCCCAGCGGGTGGCTGTGGTGGGACGGTGGTGCGATAGTTCCCGCTGCCTTTTAAAGGAGAAATGGGAACATCAATTTATTTCTTAGGAGTGGCGTGACTGTGTTAGTGGAAGCCGAGCTGTATTGAATTATGGTAGAATCTGATCCCTTAATTCAGTCTAGAGACGCTTCGTGTTCCCTACAAGTTTTCCCCCTAATCGCCTCCTGAAGAATAGCTGGTTCTCTGCCTGTTTCCCTTTGAAAGGATGCCTGCCGCATGGAGAG
>NW_009629948.1:0-12455 GCF_000690535.1 Cariama cristata
TTATATATAAAATTATATATACACACATACATATATATTATTTTTTATATATACACTCACACATACATAAGTATATGTATGTACATATGTATACACACACCACACACACGCACTCACACTGTATCTCTACAGGCACCCGCACACACCTGCAACGTATGGGATCATCCCATTTGAAATTTAAGCTTTATGTTTTCATCCCAAACCCGATCCTTACCCTGTAATTGCCGTAGTAGAAACCCCCCAGAGGGATGTGGGGCAGAGGGGGGAGACCAGTGCTGGTGGCAGGGCCCTCCTGGGACAGGAGAGCACAGCCGGGGGCAGCCGAGTGGGGTAGATGAGAAGCCGGGTGATGGGGGATACTTCAGGGATTTCTGATGGCCACCGCTTTACGGGGGTTGGATTGAACCCTTCAGCGGCGGGCAGTCCCTCACGCTGCGTCCCACCTACTGCCGGATTTAGGCTGGGTACCAGGCTTACAGTGAAAAAAAAAAAAAAAAAGCCCCCCACTTCTGTTTTCTGCCACACATACTTCGATGATAAATAATTATCTGTCATCAAGTGTTTGGAAGCTTGCACCTTGTCATCTTTATTTACCTTGCTTTCTTCATAAAAGTGGCACAAGATATTTTAATTATGTGTTTATAGGATTGCTTGAGAGAATTCCCTTAGTGATGAGACAGTTCAACAAAAAAATCTCAAGATAATGGCTTTTCCACTTGCACTTCTCAAACATTCCTTCAAATGGAAACGAAAAAATTATAAAAACCTCGTGCGTAGTTTAAATTGCCGAGTGATGCAATATAGTGGTTTTGTTCAAAGTATTACACAGGTGGGTTGTAAAGGGTAAAAGCATAACTGACTCTGGGGGAATCTGTACAGGTGTTAAATATTTTGCAGGTAGCCAACTTTGTTGAAGAGTTGTTTTCCATACGTATTTGAACTTACCACAACCAACTTCTGTTTTGGAGTGGAAGAGCACGTGTTTTCATCAGCGTACCGAGGGCACTGACAATGAGGCCAGTTCACCGTTTGCATCTGTCCCTTTGCTTTAAGTTTCAAACTTGAAATGAATAAAACCAACGCAACAGATACAGCTCTTTTAAAAATGTTAGGGTCATACTTGGATGCAAAGCATACTGCGCAGAACATAATGGCACTTTCTCACCTCAAACCATGGTAGAGATGGTTTGATACCATTCTTCAACTAACAGATGTAATTACCTGAAGATTAACTCTCAGGATGTGGATGGGGATGTGAAAACACTGCTGTTCCTTATTATAGTCTCTGTTCTTTAACAGACACCGTATTGCAACAGGCAACCGGCTAAGTATGAAAAATGCGTATTGCGATACGGTGTGCCGGTGCCGAATGGTTACACAGCTTGGCTGCCTGCTGCCATGCAGCAATTGTCTCAGTATGGTCAAAAGTACAAATTGTGGGTGCATTTCCTTCGTTCTGGGATATGGGGCTAAAAATAGTCGACCAAGCTTATTCTGAGTGAGTGCGGTACTTTATGGTCAGATCTCAGAAAATCGAATGGCTCCCTTAGGTGGTGTTTAGGATGCTGTGCACAGTGGAAGGGCTCTTGCAGTACTTTGAAGGTTTCGTCCCCTTTTTCCTTCTCTCAGGAGAACATCACTACTTACACCCATTGCTCTGTGTGAGATGGGCTGGATTCTGATCCAGCACCCACATTTTTAAGGGCCAGATTCTGATCACTTTACTGTGATTGAACTAACCCAAACTGCTAAAGTTAATACTTCTTTGATTTGATGCATAGTTAAAATCAGATTTTCTTCCTAGGATTGTGTATTGTGTACCACACATCATTGCCAACACCAAAGACTCATTTGTCTGCTTTTTTTTTTTTTAATATTGATTAGTGCCAGACTGACAACCTTCATGATTAAATCTTCATGCTAACGTCAGACCAAGAAGCAATAGAGGCTTCTTTGTGCTAACTGGGCAGTGAATCTTCAAGATAAGCTGTCTTTGAAAAATTTACCTCTAAAGGGAAGAGTAGAAAACAACCAAACCAGCTCATATCCTTGTAGAAGAGTATGTTTTTGAAAGTATATCCAAAATGTTTAATTTATAAGTAATTAAAAATATTATCTTTGATCTTCTTTTAGTAAAAAGAGCAGTTTTGGTAAGCTGGTGGCATTGCATATGTCCCAAGAAAGATATAATTTATGATGACTCCAAGATACGGACTGGTGGTTCCCTAGTTTCAGCTGTAATACTCTGAATTACGAGGGCTGAAAGGCTGGCTTCAGTTCCCGGGGTGACCCCAGGGTGGTTATTGCAGAAGCACGGCAAAAATACTCCTCTTCAGCTAGTGATGGTACTATGAGATGAGAGTCTGGAAAAGCATTTTCCAAACTGCTTGTAACCTTTTTCATTGAGTTTCACTGAATTAAGTGCCTCTATTTGAAAATCAGCTTCTACCAAGTGGAGCGCTGCTACCCAGTCAGTCTCATTCGGTGTCCGGAGGAAAAGCCTGGTGTCCAGGACACCAGTGGTTGTTGCTGGGACATGCTTATTGTGGAATGACTGTGTTTATCACTGTATTTTGACATGTTGTTCAGAGACTAATGAAAATGGGTCTAGAATGAGTCTCAGGGGTGAGAGTGTACTGTAAGGCTGTGCATCCCTCTGCCCCCGGGGAGGATCAGCTGTGACCAAGCCATTTCCTACGGGTGCTTGTTCAGACCGCTCTTGAAAGCTTCCAGTTGTTGGAGACTCTGAAACCTCCTGGATGGGCTCGTTTGGATTCTTAACGATACTTTCCATTAAAAAAGTCTTTCTAATGTTTAACTTCGGAAGGTGGTAACGGTGGGTAGGACTGCAATCCAGGTTCTCCCGACACTTGCCAGGTAACTATACTAATGATTTACTTCAGGTCGGATGGATAGCCTGTGGGACAATCAGTTACCAAATGCTGAACTCCCACATGCCACTACCCAACTCCTCTGCCTTCACCCTTTTCCTTACGCTGCGCCCTTACCTGCTTCAGAAAGGCAGGGGCCAAATTGAAAAGAAGCATCTGTCTTCACTTTGCTGGGTTGTCAGCCGTATGTGACAAGGGAATCCTGTAGTTTTACACTCTGGTCGTGCCCCAGATGCATTCACAAAACATGTTTTATTCCATGGGATCCAAAAATATGTAAGGCTTGGTTTCCAGATGCTTGCAGAAGTATGGGCGGTAGCGAGAGCTTAGTGCATTTCTATATTGTAGTAATATTCTTACACAAGCTGTATGAGAAAAACAAGAGCAGCACGGCTGCTGAGCAAATATTGTTTCTAGTCACATACGATACTTTGCAGCTGAGCCTGGTAACACGCTGCTTAGCTGTTTTGCTATGCAAGTGCAGAGAAGGCTGTTAGCAATAACGCCACTGCTGGTTTCTCCTCCAAAACCTCCCTCCTTGCAGTGCATTGGAAATGACTGAACTTTGGCCCTCAATCTGCTGACACCCTGAGGGAGTGTAAATGTAATGACGTCTTTGCTTGTTTCAGCTGCACAACAGGAAACGCTCATGGCCTCCCCTTCTTCCTGCTCTGAGAAAGTGCTGCCTTTTTTTTTTTTTTTAATTTTTTTTTTTTTATTTCCCTCCCTTCCCCTGCAGAACGGGCTGAGACCTAGTTTCAGGTCTGGGCTCGGCAGGCAGCCGCTGCTTGCACAGGGCCCCCATTGCTGCTCCCTCCTCGCCGGGATAGCCGGTCACCTCCCTATGTGATGGTGATGCCAGAAATACCAGCGTTTTAAATTTTATTTTTTTTTTTTTTCCCTCCTCCTTCCTTTTTCCCCTGGAGAAGTGGCTGAGAAGAGAATACAGTTATGTGGCAATGGCTTGCTCCACGGAGCACGTCACTGGATACAGCTCAGCTGCAAAGACCAGGATGGTCAGGTGATGATTTGCCTTGGGGAGACCACATCACTTGCATAATATAGAGGACACACTGTCAGGTGGGCATCGAGGGATCCTGGAATACGGTCCCAATAGTGCTGAATAATGCTGAATAGACAGGGCCTGAACAGATTTCTTTGCCTTGCTGGAATACAGAGGCTTGCTTCTTGCAGAGCATTGGCAGGAAACCTGTTTAACCCTCTCCAGCTGCTGCTTTTACACTCCGTAACCAAAACAGGGATCTGAGTAAGAATGGTTATTTGAGAAACACAGTCGTTTTGCAGCTAACTCAGGGAGGAGGATTTCGTCTCATCAAAGTCAGCCAAAATATTAAAGCAATACAGCGTTCTTGCGAGTGCAATTAATTGATTCAATACTCAGCTGTTATTCTCTAATGATTGGGGGGAGGCGGGTCACTCTAAAAAATAAAATGCATGTGCACTAGGGAGTTTGCATATTGTGGCATGAGAAGAGGCACGGAGTAGTCGAGAGTACAGTATCCTGAATTTGAGAGATTTAATTAACTTTGAATGTAAACAGTGCTGGTGCAGTTGCTTATTCATTTGTTTAATGTTGCATAGGCATATTATTTGAGGAGCAGCTTTTGTCTGGGTTCTGTAATAAGCAAGTTCTGGATTTGCCTCATTAATCTATCAGACTACCTAGCGAAATAGCTGCTGTTTTTAACAGGCTGGAGTTACGTAATTGTGGCTGGCGAGATGCTTGCAAGCGGGGAAGAGCAAGATAGGCAAAGAAATGATGGCGCTCAGCCTTCTGCAGAATAGGGTATGGCTGGGTTTGAAGTGAAATCCTGGGTGTTGGTACTGTCGGCTGTGCAGACAAGGTCCAGCTATTCCTTAGGAGGACGTGTCTTGAAACAAAGTCTCGGGATGGGAATGTTTAACAGACAGAAGAATGAATTTGCTCAGGCATGTGCAGTCCTTGGAGGGTTTTGTGTATGTGCATGCCAAATTCCGCCCCCCTCCCCACTCCCCCATACACCCCCGCCGTTGTTTTTCCGCTGGAAAAGCGCTGTAGAATAATAACTGGGAAAAGTGTCTTAGATGGGACTGATTTCACGTGTAAAAGAAAATAACTTGATGAGCTGTGATTGCCGCTATAAAGTGTTACATAAATCTCTTTTCTTCCTTTTGATATGGCCCTATAGGATCATTAGGCATCTATACAATACAATAGTCCTCTGTCTCAAGAGATTTTACAACCAGTTTATGGAAAGGGGAAGCAAGTGATTATCTGAATGCATTAGAATAAAAGCCATTGATTTTAAGTTAGATCTTCCTTTAATAATATTTCCTTGACAATTTTCTCTGCTGTTATTCAGTTTTGATCTTCAGAGTCATGCTGAGTTGTTAAGCCTGGGATGACTTTTTGCTTTAGTGGCATGGATACAAATGCTAAATAATAACGTTAGGAAATAAAGGCGTGAGAATAACAGGTCTTTAGGAAAGGAGTGGGAATAATGACTTATTAGGAAAGGAATAGTTTAGTGCTCCTGAATTCCCCTTCAAACTGCCTTGTTCCCTTTCATTTTGACCAAATAATTCTGTATTTTTCATTCCTTTCATCTATAAATGAAATAGCTGTAAACTGTGACGTAGGGTTGTTAACTGCTGTATTTTGAGATTTTACTGTTTTTAACAACAAGTATTCAAAAATGATTGCTAATGTTTATGGTCTTCTCTTATATACTACCATATGTGCCTATGTAGACAGTGGCTGATTATGCGTTATTACAGACAACAACTGAGATGCTCCAGTGAGGAACAGGTACATCTGTAAGCCGCTTCTGTAGCTGGCACCAGACAGAAACATGTATTTTCTCACACGAGAGGCCATCCAGGTCATGGCCAAGGGATGTCGAAAAGGCACTATAAGGAAGTGGACCGTGTTGCTCTCATTATGTCCTTATTTTCCAAACAAATGCAGGATTTCTTGTGGACTGTCAGGGTAACATCCTTCAGAAGGAACTTGCTTTTTTATGAAAACTCACAAGAAATTTCAGTCTTTGGGAGAATTTTCATTTATGGTACTGAATTGACTTAGTTTTGTGTAGTCATGTGTTACTGTTAACAGCAGCAGAAGCTTCGAGCTGGGGATTGAAGTAGTGGCACGTAAGGACACCAAGATCTTGTAGGTGGAGAAAGATCTTTTCCTGAATCTGCATGATGATAACCAAATATAGAGTTCATCAAATGCTTTCTATTTGTATCGACTCCAATACTCTTTACTTTTGACTCCATAGTGGTTTTTGGCTAACTAATAGTTACTGCAACTCCATGATTTTCTCAATGCAGATGAATATTAAGTAGAGGCGTCATATAAAATTGTTGAAATTTTTGTGCACGCTATCAACAGAAGCATGGGCGCAGTTTTCCGATGTGTTTAATTAGGAGGGTTTGAGCATCCTTTACTTGAATTTCCCTTACTCTTTTAAATCAGAAGTCCTTGTGGTTTTGTTAAGAGCCGAGACTTGTAAGGCCAGGAGGGTAGGGGGGAGCCCCGTGGGGCCCCGGGGAGCTTTCACCCCACGTTTTAATAGAGTCTATGGGACGAGCGTAGCTGCCACGGGGGTTGTTGCGGCTGCCTGCTGCGTTACGTTGTCTGCCGAGTGCAGGGGCTGGGAGGGGTGGGTCTGTGCCGGCCGCGGCGTGCTCGGGAGTAAACTCACATCCTGAGGTCCTTGAATAGATCTTCAGAGGTTGATAGTCCTGGTTGTAAGGCTCTGCAGAGCGAGATTGCTTGCCCTGCACGTTGCTGTACGCAGTTGTTCCGTTTTCCCTGCTTTGTTGAAAGCTCGCGTATCTTGTCTGTTCGAGCCCTGAAGTGTCTTCAGGTTATCGAGTTGTTCCCGTATTGCAGCAAAACTGGAAGTAATTACCCACTCAGTTTCACCATTTTTGCCAGTTAGAAAAAGGTGAAATTTAATTTACACTAATTAGTTAACTACATGAGATGCTTGGCATGAGAATGGCTAGGTGCAAATTAAGATTAACTGAGTAAAGGAAAAAAATACGCTGTGCATGACATTTTTTATATTTAATGTTCTATTTGTATTTCATTACCAGTCCATCTGCAGGAAGACTTCTGTTAGCAGATTGAAGCATTTTTTTCAAGAAAAAACGCAAATGTACAGTTAGACTGGTAAACGCAAAGTTTTAGTCTGAATAGATTAAGACGGGAGAGTTTTAATAAAATCTTCTCATTATTGCGAGCTTACTTTCCCTTAACTCTGATTACACTGTGTGCCTTGGTACGATCTCTGGAGCCGTGCGACGGCCACGGTTTCACCCGGTTGCATTGCTGAGACACATTTTGTAGCCTCCCCAAAGCTATTGTGTCGGTGAAATCAGCCCCGAGGTAACACTGAAATTTGTGTAACGTGTCACCTGAGCGGGTACGTGGTCTTAGCTCCTTGTCACAGGAGAGGATTTGAGAGCGTTTGCCTAGTACCTGTAGTTGTGCTTGTGGCCGCCGTGCTACCCCACAGCCTGTCCCACGTGAACATACGGCTGCGTTGGGAGAGACGGGTCCCGAGTGACGATGGCTTCGCTGATCGTGGGGATGAGAAGCAAAAGCTTTTGTGCAGTCGTAGACGAGACTAGCCGTGGGGCTGGGCTGATTGCACCAGCAGCCTTTCCAAGCTGAGCTCGACACCTTGGTGGTGTAGCCATGGTACGTGTTTCTTTGGAAGCACCAATACAACACACTGCTGTATTGCAGAGAACTTGTTTCACCATCCAAAAATATGTGTGTAGCCTTTCTTTACCTCAGCTGACCCTGGCTTTGAACCTTCCCAAACTTTGGAGACGTTTGTAGTGAGACTTTGCTTTGCGAATGGACTTTGTTTTTCTAAGTGCAGCATGAAAGATTTGGTTTATCTGCATGGAGCGTGCTTGCTTTGAGTTGCTTTCCATAGTGCAGCGCTTGCAGATGAAAATCCTTTCTTTTGTGGTCATGCCGGTTCGATTCCTTCTGCGGCAAGTCCGTTTTGCTGGTGTGCTGCAGTAAGGTGCCTGGTTGCATTAGTGAGAAAGAAAATCTTTTGTTTCCGCTGATGTGTCATTCTTGTAGGTTCGAAATCGTAATGATAATTTTTTATAACCATTTTTTAAAGATACCCTGAAAACTCAAATAACATTCTTGCTTCGATGTATATTTTGTTTCACCTGTGAAACTGCTTTTAATGCACGTTTGCACTTGGAATTTGAATGCTTTGCATCGGAACTAGAAATGACGGTGTCATATGCATGGAATATACCTTTTAGTTTATGATGGGATGCTTTACTGTCTGTGATGTGTGATCACACAAGCTCAACATCACACAGCTGACTTGATGTATTTACTGTAATTCTCTACCTAAGGAAATACGGTCTGATGACTAGCAGGCTAGCGGGGACTTGGTACCCATAGATTCAATTCCTGCTTCTACTGCACGGTTCATGAGTTTGGGGTAAGATTCACAACACCTTACACTGATTTTCATCTGAATTATATTCATAAATGTGAGGTAGGCCCAAAAATACCGTTGTTGTGCAGTATTTTCTTTATGTCAGTTCCACTTCCTTATCTTACGGAGGTGTCCTATAGACAGATGCTGTATTCTGCTATCAGTCCATAGGGAGCCAGTAGGGGTTTTGTGCTAAAACCGACTGCGGGATTTGGACCTGAATTTGTGTGTGTGTGTCTGGTTTTAAGTGACTATTCTCAGAGCAATCAATAGTTGCACTATTTACTATGAGCACCTCTGCTCATAGTATTTATGCTATTAAAGATCTTAGAGGTCATCGCAGAAGTCAGGCTACACACTGCTTTGGAGTCCAGTTCTGTCTCCTTTATTTAAGAGTGAAAATAGCCCGACTAAGGCACAGTCAGCAGCTAAGGCATTACAGAAGGGCAGCATGCATAGACCTGGACCCAAATGTTAAATCCTGTGTTTAGAAACAGAAAGGGTAAATATTCCTCCCAAACAAATCGGTAAAATTCAAGGTGGAAATTTGTAACGTAAGACATTGCATTGCGGAGAGTGTTAGGGTGAGCAGCGGCTTTGCGGAGCAGAGGGGAGAGAGACTTCTGCCGAGCGGGTGCGTGCGGGCAGTGCAGAACCTGCCAGTTTTACTCTGCTTTTGTGCAACTTTGTGAAATTTGCCTTTTGAAGTACCTGGGCAATTCAAAGGGTAACTGCCTGAGCAAAGTCTTGCTTAAGATAACTGTTGGGAAGGCTACAAAATGTTTTTGGGTCTATAGGGTGCACCAGTGCTTCCTAAACCAGCAGAGAGCCCTCAGGAACACTCTCAGCCTCGCCTGTGCTAAACCTTTGGGAGATGTGATTCAGCTCGGCACCACGGGCAGCCCGAAAGTCCCCCCTGATTTATACCGGGTGATGTCTGTCCCTCTGCGTCCGAAGAGAGCATGGTGGCTCTGGTTTCCCTCCTGATGTGGGATGTTGCAGCTGAGCTCTGTAAATGTCCATGGAGGAATTGGAGGCGGTGGTGGGAGTGTTGAGGAGACCTGTGGATGAGGCTGGTTTTACACTGTACACGTAACCTTTACCACATTCACTCATTAGCAACACGTACTTCTCGCTAACGGATGTTTCTGAGAAAATGTTAATCATCATTGCTACACACCCAGAGCTTGTAGTCTTTCACAACCGTATGGAGGTGGCTGAGGACGGGCGATGCCACCGGACCACTGTGCCCTGCCGGTCCCACCTGCCCAGGTCAGCATGCTCAGGCTTGGACCTCACCAGCGAGAGAAGGCAGACCACGAGCCGCCTTGTCTTCTTTCTCCCACAGTTGTTGGTTTTTTTGTTTTTTTTTTTTCCGCTTGTTTGCTAGTTTAAGACTTAAACAGGAAGAATTAAACTTACACTTTTGATACTGCTTGTCTTGTTTTCCTCTGTGTTGTCAGTGATGCTTCTGGTGTGCTCGGGAGGACGTCCTGTGTGTTCACAGCCCTTTCTGCTTGTCGTCTCCTTTGTTGCTTGGATGCCTCCTACATGCAGCTATGCCTGTCTTGGCCCGTTTGGTGAGCGCATGGCTTAGCAAATGAAGAAAATGCCATGGCAGGTGGAAAACGTAACATACAGACCCAGTGAAAAGTGAAGACCATGAATATCTGCCCGGTGTATCTGGTGCTTGATTAGCAAAACCCCTAGGTGAAGCTTTAATTTTGGGCAGATTCCTAAATCGTGGTGAAATCACTGGGTCCTACACATGCTCCTGGAGTTAAGTATATGCTTACATACTTTGTGAATAGAAATGGCTTATTGAGCTGGAGCCAGCGTGGGGAATTTTGGGACTACTGCTGTTCTGCTTACAGTATTTTTCAGGAGAGTTTAGAATGACACCAACTGGATCCACGGAACAATCTGCTCCTGTTCCCGTGAACTCCAAATTATTTTCCTTCTCACATGCAAAGTTGTACCAAGAGCTGCATTTAAAACCCCATCTGTTGTCCATATTATATCAATAGGAAGAAAAATTTTAGACTTCTAAAATATTCTGGTTATGTGTTCCATCCTCCTGTCATCTGTCTTTCAACTACAAGCCATTTCTTGTAGTTGCACGCACTTCTAGCTGCTCAAATCTCTTCCCTCCCACCAGCAGATGAAACTCGTGAGTTGCCTAAACTGCAAAAGGGGAAGCAGGATCCTACAAACTGGTAGTGGAAAGAAATGACCATTTTCAAAATAAGATGCTTATGATAGTATAAAATAAGTTGATACAATAGTTTTTTCTTACCAAGTATGGGAATAAGTAATAAATTACTTTAAAAGTTGCTTTGTTGTATTTTTCATTACACGGTATATTTGAAGCATCGTCAATGTCTATATGTGTGTTAAAATAATTTGTGATACAAATAGGTGATGTGTGACAAAATGTAGCAATTTTTCATCGCTTTTTAAAAATTTTTACTGCAAAATAAGATGGTGATTCCAGTGCTGCTGGTTATAATTCACCTGCTGCTGATGCCACTTTTCTGTGTTGCAGTGGCAGCAGCACAAGCATATTTCTTGGCAGATACGCTGCTTTTCCACAGGGCAACCATGAAGTTCTTCTGTCTTGTTTATTTTAGTTTTGTTGTTACATTTTGGTAGAACAGCCAATTGTGACAGAACTAGAGGGACAATATGGTACCGTTTCAGGTTTGCGAGGCTTTCTTTGCAGCTGTAAGGAGGACTCAGGAGCGTGTGTCTGTGGGTGTGTGTATTTACATCTGCTACAGCTTCGTGGCTTTTCTCCACGTTTTCAAAGCCTTTTCCCAGTGAGGCAGAGATCACAAACTCAGATCTCATGAGGGTTGGATAGCTAGGCCATAGACCTCTGTTAGGAGAAATTCCATGCTGACACCTGTCTCTATTCCTCGTCAGTCCTCAGTGAGGATTCGTGCTCAGTATCAGAGCAGCATCTGTTAGCAGTTGACCAGTCTTGGTCAGTTGTTTCCCACTGTGAAGAACACAAAAGCCTTCAGCACGTGCGGTTAATTATCTGCGAAACAGTTCGTTTTACCAGGACTCTTTTGAGACGTGGTTTAGTGGGCATGGTGGTGTTGGGTATACGGTTGGACTTGATGATCTTTGAGGTCTCTTCCAACCGTAATGATTCAATGATTCTATGACTTCTGTTTCCTCTACCTAAACTCCACACTCGCATCACAGTCTCTCTTCAACAGTTTATTATTTCCAGAGATTCACTTGAGTCTTGAAACCATCCCCTTGGGAACTGGAGGTCCCTGATGTGGGAGTGTTTGGCAGGAGCCGTTCCTTAACAGATTAGTGTGTGGCCCAAGAGGATCCCATCGATGTCCGTTCACAGATTCCCAGTCTTACAGATGTCTCTTTCTGGGATTAGATAATGGAGGTAAAACACTCAGAGGAAAGTCCTGATATGGAAAGTTCCTCTCTGCATAGAAAGATTTTGAGGACAAGATTTGGACTCGGGGTAATCCCACAGAGAACGACTGACAGATTTCAGACTTCAGCGAGGGAATAATCAGCTCCTGAATTTAAATGCTTGGGTCAGAGGACAACACTGGTTTCCTCTTTCAGGACATTAAATAAGACTAGTTCACTTTTATACAAACAGTGGGTGAGACCCTGGTTGTGATGCTGCTGCAATGTGGGAGGAAGGTCTCGGGATAAAGCGTTGGTGGAAATGGCAGATGAGTAGGAGTTAAGGCAGACCACTGAAAGGAAGATACAATTAATACAGCTGTGGGGTTCTGGTACGGTACTGTGTTGTCCAGTACTTACCTGACACTTTCAAAGAAGCCTAGAGATCTCATGGACCTTTCTGTAACTGAATTTCAGTCTTGAACATTTGTGGGTAGACAACTGTAAAACAGTGAGCATTTTCATGACTCTTTCAGGGTGATATGTATTTCTATAAAATAAACTGTATGTGCTGTTTATTGATTTGTCCACTGAATGTAAAGGCTCTGAAGTTTGGAAGTATGCATGGGTTACTATTTTGACGTATATAGCGGGTACTGGGTATAGAATGTGTAGGGGACGAAATGAT
>NW_009629948.1:12486-27721 GCF_000690535.1 Cariama cristata
TAGCAGATTTTTGTGACGATAACGCGCGGCTGAGAAGAGACTATTGGGGAGTGCCCGGCGAGGAGGGACACGGAAGGAAGGAGGGGAGGGCTGGGCACTCGGTCGGAAGCAGCCATGCGCCGGGCAGCAAAGCTCTCCTCCAGAAACAGGTCCAGTGGGGGTATCTCACCGTCAGTGCTTTTATACATCTTGACTTGTGGCACCGACATCCAAATTCGGGTCAGTGGTGGAAGAGTGGTGGGACAGAAGGTCGGCGAGGCGTCGCTGTGAGGCAGCAGAGCGTGTGTGTGTTTGAGAACCTTCCCGCTCCCCTGGTTTTCTGCTCCTTCAGTACCGCACCCACCAGATGCGCTAGAAAACACCTCCCATTTTTCGATGTGCAGCAGAAATCATGAACCCCAGCTTCCTCTGAGTGCCTGTCTTTTGGATGCGGTCCCTGGCTGTGTTTGGGTTGCTGTGTAAAAGCGGCAAAGGCCTGGCCCTTGAGGTGACGGCCAGGTCACCCCCACGCTGCTAAGGCAGCTCTCCAGGCTTTCCTCCTGAGGAGGAGGTTGGAGCCACCCAAGCCCACGCAGAAGGCAAGCCCTCGAGCAGCGTGCTGCAGTGCTCGGACTTGCTTCCTTTCCCACTTTTATTTAGCCGTATGGGTGCACCTGTAGTTGCGAACTTCAGCTTTCAGCGCAGTTTTGCATCTCCGTACATCTGTTTTATCTGCACTGTCTTACGAGTCAACATGGAAGTTTTTTTTTCCCTTAATGTGGATGCTGATCGTCTCTCTCTTGGCTGTTTGAGTCTGAGTTGGAATCGGAAGGAACTTCTGGCAACTGAATAATTTTGAGATTGTTACCTCTTTGTTAAGTGCCTTTAGAGAAATTCTTGGGGGAAGACAGACAGACACAGGCGTGACATTACACACAGTGTGTGATTGCGGGGTTTTTTTTTATGTAGGAAACAAGGCTATAAAAGAGATCTTGGGAGGAGGGCAGAATTTATTCCTTTGAGAATACTTTCTGGATAGGAAGCTGTGTGAAAATGGTAAAGTGTTGGAATTGTGTGATAGAAGTAATTTTTTTTTTATTATGTTGACTATTGCTGTCCCTGTGGTAAAGTCTAAAGGCTTCAATGAAGATGTCATAGGCTTCCTTGTCTTTATGTCTTCAGACACATTGAATTTACAGTGTAACTACCTGATAGACAAGGATGAAGAGAGGAAAGAAATGTTACCCCAGGGATCAAAGACAGAGGCAGGTTGTGAGACGCCCTCCATGGTCAGATATGAAATCCGTGGCAGCTGAGAGCTCAGTCTGTTTCTTAGGTCCTAGGAGTTGGTAGCACTCCCAGCACCGTACGTACATCGCTTGGCAGCGCAAAGGTCAATCTTGTGATGCTGTGTGAGCCTTTAGCTCCATCTTAAACCTTCCGCAAACCTTTTTCCCGTGAAGCTTTTGACATATTTCAAGTTTATTACATGTATCTTTGTGTTGTGATTCAGACCTCAGTGTGTTTTATTCGCAAGTTTAAAGGTCCCATCTGACATAAAGCACATTGATTTGGGGGAAGATTTATGGAATAATGCCGCTATTTTAAAAAATATTACTGCCTTGCAAAAGTGAATTTCTTGTTTCTTTGTCTAGTAACGTGTTGAGAGGACTTGAAAGGAAGTTTTGGAATAAGGAGATTTCTACCCTGGGGAGGGGGTAGTATCCTGTGCTTTCCTTAGGTCATGTCAGGCCATTGTTTTGCTTTTCTTATCATAAAGATCTTGAGTCTTTATTCATGCTCAGCTGTGGGCTTGAGTTTCCTGGAAGAGAGTGAAATAACTGAGAATTAATACTAGAAAATCATATGTTCTCTGTTTGGAGCTACATTTGTTTCGTTGAAGGCAGTTCTTACCTGTAGTTATGTATAGTAATAGGTGGTGTAGATACATACCAGTAGTAAGTAGTATCTTGTATCTGTGGTTCTCTAGCTGAAAAGAAATACGATTATTCTCTATGAGAAAACAGACTGAGAGATTCAAGGTTACCCATCAAATCGCTGGTAAAACTGAGATCTCTTGATCCCTGCTGGTTTTCACCCCTAAACTACCAGCTGATGTTCTCGGTGCCTTTGTCTCTGCTAGCGGATTACACAGTGGCAGGGTATGGGAAAGGCCCTGTTTAATTTATTGCTGTAGATGCAGCCGCTGGGGAGGATGGTTAGGTACGCAGGGTGGTTCGTCAGTAGAAGTCATTAAAGTAGGGTGATTAATGTGGTGCCAGAGAAGGGCATGCAGTGTGTTGTCCTTGCTCTTAAAATCTGCGACCTGCTACACAGGGTCACGCAGCCTAAATACGGTCCTGGTGAGAGGAGTCGCGGGAACAAGGAGACTGGCAGCCTAAATTGAGAGCTTACGTTGCTGTGCAGTTGTGTCGTATGATGGAGGAACACCTCCCTCATGACTTGCTGATGGGATGCCTCTCTGTCTTGCCTGGTAAATCTGGCTTGGTTCTGGTGTGACAGATCTGAGATATTAATGTAAGTGATGGGAGCAATAGCTTTCCTGGTCACAGCCTGGGACGCATGTGCGTAATTTGCAAATAAGCAGAATTTCTAGCACTGACAGTGAGATGCCTTTCCTCAGAACTAAACTGATCGTTAACTAGAAGGAAGCATGAGAAGGCGAGGCTTGTCAAGTCTCATATGCATGGGACTCTTGCTTTGAAATGTGTTATTCCATTTCCTCCAGCTCTTCCTCGGGGAAACACTTAATTTGGATTTCCTATGCATTTTACCATCGATTCTTCAATTGTCACTATCTGCCTCTAGATTATGGCCATAGTTTCTGTCTACTTTATTCTCTGTCAACCACTGCTGCCCTGCTTGCCGGCTGTGTCGGTTCTATGCGACATCGAGGAGAAGGCAGAGATCTTGGTAGGTGCTGGGAGCAGAGCCGGGGTGCCGTGGGTGACCTCATAAAACACACGATGGGCATGCAGGCGCCGGCAGATCTAGCAACCCACTGGGTTAGCACAGAAACTGTCTCCCACACAGACCTCGTTTTTCCAACTAAGGACCAACATGCTCTCTTACAAACAAAAATAAATAAATTGCACCTAGGCTATTGCAGTCTTTCCAGGGGACAGCTCTGACTGAGAGAAACTGGGGAAGAAACTCCTGGCAGAGGTTATCCTGAGGCTCTCTTCTTCACATAAGTGGCAACACCAGAAGGAGATGAAGCTGCACAGCAATATGAATAAATGTGCAGAATCTGAAACTCGCACTTCTGGCTCATCTATCACATACCATCCTTTTATAGTGCGAGATGAAATGCCCAGCACCAACTTTAAGCTGCCCTCAGCAGACGCGCCGTTACCTTCTCTCTCGGTGCATGGCCGTAATCTCATCCTGAAAAATAAGATTTTACCTTCCACTTACCCTTATGGAGACAGCTTGTCAGAGCAACATGGTACCGCAAACTTATCCTGCTTAATGTCAGCTAATTAAATTCGTTTTTGAATATAGTACTAAGCCAATTTAATTCTGTCTTTCAGAGCCTGCAGAGACAGTTGTGACTCTCAGATGGGTTTCTGTCTCTGATTAGTGATCAAATCTCTTTGTGCTTTTTTAGACTGACTCTCCGTCTGTCTTTTTCCGCGTGTCTCTCACCTGTACTTGTGATGTTAGGGAACAGGGTGTTTTTTCCCATGCTTTCATAGCCCTGGCATCTACTGTCGCACCTGACAACAGACTCTGTTTAATGACTTTTGTTCTCTGAAATGAAAGTTTCATTACTGCAACTGGAATAGAAATAGAAATTACTGTGACATGCTCCTGGTGTTAGATCTTGATTTCCGAGGTTGTTTTTCCAAAGTGTTGATCTTTGGAGGGATGGATAGTCGAGTGACCTTCCAACTCTGAGCTCATACACCCGCCTCCGGATGATCATCCGTGTCACAGTCCAAGTGCAACAGCCTCCAGTAATGTTTACTGTCTGTCACTCTCAATATATTTTGTGATCACTAACATTCATCAAAATGAGGGGCAGAATTAAAAAAAAAATAATCGGTCAACGAAAGAGAAAGGTCAAAGTAAGTCATAGTGTGGAAAAGAACAATACACTTGATTAATTAAATAGTGCTGGTGGAGTCTATCATGCCAGAGACAATCCAATGAGTATTTTTTGATTTTTAAATGCCCTCTCTGCAAATTGTTAAAGAAAGTTAAAGAAAGAAAAAATACCATTTGTCTGGGAATGTTCATATATTATTTTTCGTACAGCTCTGGCATGTCCCTCACTCCTCTTGTGCAGCTTTGTGCCAGGGAGTGCCTCGGATCGGCTGTTTCAGAATCCCCGACGCCGTCGGACGGCAGATCGGTGTGCATCACCGTGGGACCTCCTGCTGCAGTTTACCCCCTGTTGGCAGCTGCATTTTCTTGCTCTCATTCTCTGTCCGCTTGCCCTCCCACTTGTTGATGCCGCTTATTTGTGTTCGAAGATTACAAGCGCAGAACTGAATTGCCGTTATCAGCAACATAATTCCCAGTTACTGAGAAACTACTGCTCTTGTTCCTTCCAGAGTATAGCTGGAGCGTATGGGGAGACGCGGGTTGAGAAGCAGCTGGTATTGTTGTCCTGCACCATGCTTGTTCTGATGGAGAAGAGGGCTTCAGTCTGCGTGGATGTCAGTCTGACATATTTTACAGGCAGTTGATACATCCATCCATTTTTTGTGTCGCGTAGTAAGAGTATACAAGTGCTGTCGTGTCCGTAATGTAGCTTCTGATCTCAGAGAGAACTAAATACCAGCTTGCTCACCTGTATTGAAGCAATGCTGAGGTTCTGAAACAGAAAGACAGATGCCGGGAAAGTAACACTTGAGACTGTAACTTTTTTCTTAATTCCTTAAGCTTATTGAGAGGAAAGGAGAGGAAAGTTTTTTCAGATCATTAATTACATTTTTTTCTTTCATTTTAAAAGATTTTTTCTGAAAGGTTATTCACAGGTATATTGTTTTGAAATTAGAAGCTATAGTTTTTTTAAAATTCATAATAAAATATATGTATCTGGGGAGTTTTTGAGGCTTAATACTTAGGCCTAATTTTAGTAAACAATTCAATGCCTGAATCTAATCAATCTAGGCATTTGGTTTAGAGACTTTGTCCATTTTGTAAGTCCATATTCATTTTTCAAATGAGCAAATAGTATTTATTGAAGGGAGAAGGAATTGCCAAAACTCTGGTAAGTCCTAGAGCACAGCAGTGGTTTTACAGGCACTTTCTAAATACCTCTTCAGCTCTGTTGCTGTGAATATGCTGTGTGCATTAATATGAATATTTATAATGCAAAAGATTGCATATTTGCTTCTTCAGTGCCGTACTTTCTTGTAGGAAAGGAGTTCTTTGGGGTGGGAGAGTAGTTTATCTGTAGTTTAATTTGTATAAATGGAGTTTTAGGATTGTCTTAAGACCGATAAACTCAGTTTTGAGAAGTGATGGCACACTTACATGCAAGTAAGTTGGCAGCAAAAACTACATTTCAGCTTCCGTTAATTTTTCTAACTGTGCCTAATGTTTGCATTTCCTTAAAACATTGCTTGTGAAAATGAAAGTCTTAATTGATGGTGCTGGAGATTACCACTGTCTAGCCATAGAAGATAAACAATTTGGACAAGAACTGTGTGTATTTTCTTACAATTCTCTCTTTCCATAGAGACTATATTGATTTGTATGTTTAGCTCCCAATCTTTCTCCTACCGAGATTTTAAGTGCTGGGTCCCCAGTGTATTCCTGTCAACACTAGCTATTTCCATAATTGCCAGAACCACCTACTTAAATACCTCCCGTATAATTTCCATTTTCAGATTTCACAACGGCTTCCATGCTTCTGCTTCACCTAGAAAGACTTTGCCTTTGCCTTCAAGAGGCTCTTCTAGGACTTTCGAAGTGTATTTTGGGGGACATCGGTGTTTCTTTCTCACCGAAGGAAGGGCACTAGGAACTCTCTGCCAGAAAGATCTTTATGAAAGATCTTGAACGTTGTCAGGTTCATGAGCAGTTCAGTCGACTCTTGGCAGCTGCTCCTTAGTCCCTCCTGCTCTGCCAGAAGTGGTTTGTTTTGAGTAGTTTTGGCTTTCTCCAACACGGTCTCCAAGATCTCTCCATCTCAGCTGTGAGCAGAGAGGCAATAAGCTCTGAAAACAGGGCATGACTTGTGGCCTTAAGAATCTGGACCATGGCTCTGACCTGGCCAAAGAAGAGGATAAAGGCTCAGTGAAGGAATCTGAGCAAAAAGGAATCAAATGGAGAATTACAAACATTTCCTACAGGACGCTGAACAACAGGAAGGCAGTGGTGGCAGGTGACGGTTACCAACCTGAATTAGGTTTGAACCGATTCACTAGAGATGAAAGACGATATTTCACTTGGTTCCATGTGTTGCGATATATTTCTGTTCACAATGTAGCTACTTTGCGGTCATTCTTTTTGATTCACGTAGTGATTTAGGATTTTTGTTTTAAAGGTTTCATTTTCCAAGAGTACCAATAATGGGCAGCAAGAAAAAAAGAAAGGAAAAATGTAGAAATAAATTATTCACCTGAAAAGTTCTGGTAGTTTTTTAAAAGGGAACTCAAGTGCTGCAAGGAGAATGATTAGATGCAGTCATTAGGGACAGATTGATTAAATGACTCCAAACAAATCTGCAAGCAGAAAAAGAATGAGTTGCATGTCTTACTGTATTTTCCTGTTGAAGACAGCTGGCCATGTTTAGCAGCATCCTTTTGTGGGGAAAGTGCCACAAATGATTTCTCTGGGAAGGAAGATTCTTTTTAAGCCTTCAGTGGGTTGAGAAAGAATTGCTTTTGTAGGTAAAACAGAGTTACTCGGAAGCAAAATTTAAGCAGTTCAGTAGAATGGATCTGTTTAACACTCAGAAAAATGTCTGTTCTAGGGAAACTCCTTTATAACATGAAGCCTGGACGTGAAGAGTTAGGGATGTACGTTCTGAAAAATTCTAGGTGTACTTTGTAATTTAAAGTTGTCCACCAAATCTAGATAATGCTTTCTTACTCTTTTGGTACCTGTGTGTATCTGGGAATGCAGATACTTGGTCATCTTTTGGCGTTTCTGAAAACGAGGGACCGGTGAGCCCTCTGCATCTGCTTTCTGGCAGAACTCCCCAGGCGTGTGAGTGGTTTTCACACATTTGTGTTCTGAAGCCCCTGCTTGTAAGGTCAAAAGTGCTGCCGGTTTTGCGGTATTTCAGCCATACCGCGAGTGCCCGCAGCCAGCCGGTTCAGCTCGTGCTGGGTCCCCAGCCTGGTGCAGCCCTGCCAGCGTGCATTTGTTTGGTCCTCCCTATGGCAGCCAACGTGTGCACTTACTTACCGGTACCCCCAAGCTGGATTCACATCCGTCAGACCTCCGCGAGTTTCCCGGTGAGCCGTCTGTTCCTTGAGTGGTCAGAGGTGGCTGTGAGTGAAAGGGAAGGAGCCACTGCTGGGGTTACGGAGTGGCGGTGGGTGAATGACTGAGCTGGTGCCGCAGCTGCAGCCTCAGCCGGCGCATCGCAACTGGGCAGCGCAGGAACCCCCCCAGCCCCAGCACAGAGCTCGAGGAGCTGCCTGCCTGCCGGGAGGGACGAGGCTCTCCCCGATGAAGGGGAGAGCTGCTGAAATCCGGGCGGTGGGGCATGGCAGAGCACCGTGCCTTCCAGCAGCCAGGGCTGCCTCTGGGTGCTCTTAGTATAGAATCACAGAATCGTTTAGGTTGGAAAAGACCTTTAAGATCGTTGAGTCCAACCATTAACCCAGCACGGCCAAGCCCACCACTAAACCATGCCCCTAAGGACCACACCCACACGTCTTTTAAATACCTCCAGGGATGGGGACTCCACCACTTCCCTGGGCAGCCTGTTCCAGTGCCTGACAACCCTTTTGGTGAAGACATTTTTCCTCATATCCAATCTAAACCTCCCCTGGTGCAATTTGAGGCCGTTTCCTCTAGTCCTATCGCTGGTTGCTTGGGAGAAGAGGCCGACCCCCACCTGGCTACACCCTCCTGTCAGGTCGTTGTAGAGAGCGATCAGGTCTCCCCTCAGCCTCCTCTTCTCCAGACCAAACCCCCCCAGCTCCCTCAGCCGCTCCCCATCAGACTTGTGCTCCAGACCCTTCACCACCTTCGTTGCCCTTCTCTGGACTCGCTCCAGCACCTCAAGGGCTTTCTTGTCGGGAGCAGTCACTGCTCCCTGCTGCTGGATCCCATGCGTTGGCTCAGCAGCTCACCTCCAGGTCTGACATTTAAGTATGTGTATGCTGAAACACGTATGTCCACTACTCTCTGCCAATTCTGATTGCCAACTTGTGTTTACACTGATCCAGAGCAGGCAAACATCAGATAGTACATATTAGCATCATACCCATGGACAGTGTACCCTTCACCAATAATTATTTTTTTTTTTTCACCATGGAGTACGTTCTTCATAACTTAATCTTCACACGGTTTTATGCTCGTTGTTGAAGACCAAACAGAGAGTACAAGAGACACTGACTTGTTTAGGTGGCAGCAAATGAAGACGTACATGGTGCTAGTGAGCTGTGTGACGTTGTGGCTGGCCAGTGAAGCGTTTCAAAGGCAAGAGCTGAGCCACTTTGAAGGTATGAAGAGTCAAAGAAGCATTAGAGTAATTTAAAAAATGTAAACTGTGGCTAAAATCTAAAAACATCATTTCTTTAAAATTCTTTGTTATTTACCAGACTTCCCTTCTGAAAACTTCTGACCCTAGAATGAGATGCGGCTTGTAGAGCAGGAGGAAGATCAGCTTCTGTTTGGGGAGGCTTGATTTAAGAAGCTACAACCCCAGCTTTATCTCTGATGTGACTTTCCGTCGCTGTGGGTGTGTCTGTACGTGTGAATGTCTGGGTCTATTTTTGAGTATCCTGTAAGTCATATTATTCACATTTTCAAAATAAAGAGAACCCAGTTAATCTACCTTTTGTGTCAGTAACTGTGTTTTATAGCTTTATGCACATTCTTATGCGTCGCAGGATGAGTCAATACAATTAACAAGCAAGGGTTTCTTAATTCCTGTTTCAAATGCTTATTTATGGGGATACTCAGTCCAAACAAGTTTTCTTTATTTAATGCTGTAGACTTTTAGGTTGCCTTGAACTTACGTTTGTTTCAATCAGTTGTGATTTTACCATTAGTTTTAGTAAGAAAGAACTTTTTTAGCTCTTACATTGGAAATTTTGTTTGCTGCCATGTGTCTTATCATTGGAGACAATGCTACTAGTACAAGCTCATTTTCCGTATCTACATTGTTACCTACAATATATATCAAAATATTTAACAACAGACTCACCCATCAAGTGATTTGAAATGATCGAACGATTATAAATAAGGTGACCGTAGGCACCAGTTGGAAAGACTTTCTTAAGACCCCTTGATCTCAAGAGGATAGTTCATGAGGGAGCTCCAATGTTGTGTCTTCTTCTAAACCAGTGATTTTCAATGTCAAAAAAAAAAAAAGAAAAAAAAAAAAAGAAAAAAAGAAGGGTAGAGCCAAACTGGCAATGCACTGGTCAAAGGAATTACATGCTAGTCAAGGACCTGACAACTGGGAAATCTGAAATTCTGTATCTGTCCGCCAGAGAGTTACAGCTTGTGCATTAACACTGAAAACTCGTTTTCATTGCTTTGATAGCATGCCTCAAATCTGGCTTGGAGCAGTGGGCCAAAACAATTTGGCTACAGCAGGACACTTTTGCTTGCCATTGTGAACAGCAAAATGTTTTTTGTAAGCCCAGGAAGAGCTCAGACCCTTTGCTCTGGAGGCAGAAGCAGAGGAGGAGTATGTCAAAACACACAAATGTACTAGCAGAGCTTGATGTAAACTTCCGAATATGATGAACTTACTGTCTGGATTTGTTATGTTTTCAGGTGGGACCCTCTTCTGACATGTGATCTACAGCGAGCTGCTTTGAGTCGTACGATGACAATGTTATCACTGCCACATCTCTGGGAACCAGGTATTCATAAGTATACGGTATGTGAACGTCTGCGTCTTACATTAACCATTGCTTGTTGGAACAACGCAGAAACAGTAGCATGAAGGTGCTAAAAGTCACTGAAGGAAATGTTAAGCCACATGTACAATCAATTACACCAAGCCGTTCCAGCAGATGTTTATCTGCTAGGCCTGGTCTGTGTGCAGAATAGTTTTAACTGGTAAATGTGTTTATGTACAGATATTGGTAGAAACATTCTGCCAGTGTTTCCTTTGGGTGACGTTATACCAGCACAGTGATGATACGTAGATACGCAGACTATTATCCTCTTCCTCAAGCAGGAAGAGGTGCGAGCAGTAACGTGAAGGGTTCTGTGCTTTAACTGTATTGCTGCACTTAAAGCAGTATTATTTTTGCATTTAGGAAAGGTCTTTAATTGCTTTTCTCCTTCATTCCACTTTCAATTTCTGGTCAATCTAAATTAGCTTAATTTCACACACCAGTGAATCCCTAAAGAAGTGTAAATTAACTCCATTTTACCAAACTCAGCCAGATGATGGCAGTTATTCCCTTGATGTTTAGCTTTACCTCACCCACTGTCTTTGACCAAGATTTCAATAGGAATTAAATCCATATATTGAGCCTTTTTTCCTCACCCTGTATAAGGAATTGGAGACTTGAGACCCACATCTAGTGAAGGGAGGCTATTTAATTTATGGCCTACAAGGCCAAAAATTAGAGGTTGCTGATAGCTGGCATGTTTTTCTACTGTTCCGGCTTGAAATTGTTAACACACACTCAGGTCCTGTAAAACCATGAGCAAACTGGTTTTATGAGAGTGGTTACATCACTGTTTTATGTTCTGAAGCAGTTTGTAGCACATCACATAACCGTTAGCATGGAGCATCTTCATCTGATTTATGGCCCCGATGCAACTCCTAAAGAAACTGATGGAAAAACGTTTCTTCATGCTGATGGGAGTTGAATTGCACTGCACATAACACCTGAGACTTTTGTTTAAGTAATGTTCCCTGCATGGATTTTTTTTTTTACTGATTAGCCACTTTTTAGAGATTAAGTGTTAAAGATACAAGCATAAAACAGAATTACACGGAAATGGATTGCCAAAATACCGTAAAAAAG
This sequence comes from Cariama cristata, assembly GCF_000690535.1. Classification (NCBI taxonomy): domain Eukaryota; kingdom Metazoa; phylum Chordata; class Aves; order Cariamiformes; family Cariamidae; genus Cariama; species Cariama cristata. The sequence goes on from NW_009629948.1 coordinate 23,619, forward strand.
GACTCAATTATTGGAAATGCTTGTCTAGCTTCAAGAGTTTTAAAGTGATGAGGAGAGATGACTGGTTGCTCAAAAAGTATATATCTGAGTTTAACGTGCTGGTTTTTTATATCTAATTTTGAAGACAATATTTGCCGGAAATGTGAATGATTTACCGCTACATCAGTGGTGTGAGAGAGGGAAAGCAAGACAAAAATCTTTCAGGGAGCGAGGAGGGAAAGGTCATGCTTCATCAATCGATTTAGTGTGTTTTGGGAGAGCAGTTCAGAACTTCGGTAACTTGTGTGCTGAATGGTGAAGAGGTTTCCAAATCTGCCTGAATTCTGGGGCAGTTTGAAGAGAAGTTCCCGGAGGCGACGTCTCCCACTGAAGTGAGAGAGCGTTGATTCTGCTTGCGCTGGCAGGGCTTCCAGCACGCCGGGTAGCACCCTCAGTAATCCTTGCTGGCCAAATACCATTAACACCACTCTTTGCAGACTTTTTCTGTGCATTTGTTCAGATGTCTCCTCTATCATCCATATCTAAACACCTTTTCAGGAGGGATATAGGAAGAATAACATCTGTTGCTTTCGTTTCTTCTGAGCTGATTCATTTTTAAACGTTCAGAATTGTTTGTTGATCTGTGTTTTTGTGAAGAAGTTGTTTTGGCATGTGTGGGAGCACTGGTAATGGAAAGCTGGTTGGAAGGAGATGAGTTTTATGTTCTGCAGGGGCAGAGGTCTGGAAAGGACCCAGCAGGCCAGCTGGTCTGCTTTCCTACTGTCACAGGTATCTCGTCATCAAAGGCACAAATGCGTCTTGGTTGACATTTGCACTTTTTTGGTGGAATGCGGCTTTTCGCTGGTGGAGGGGACCCCTCAGAGAGCTGAGGGCAGGTGGTGGGGAGAGGCGGTTGTCGGAGTGGCGATCGCTTGCAGATCTCCACGTTCCCTGGGCACAAAGAGCAAGCAGCCGTCTCACTGCCGGGCTTTTAATGAGCTGTAGAGCAAGGGATGCTGTGTCTTGCACCTTGTGAGGCTTCTTCTGATACGTGGTTATAACCTTCACGGGTTTGCCATCTACGCAAATCAAAATGAAATTTCCTTTGACCGACGCATGCAGGAGTCAGAAGGAAGTGAAGGGTTTTGTGTCTCTTTTTCCTTTTGGGTGTTATTTTGGTTTTCCTCTTTTGCCAGTTCTCATACAGCATTGCAAACATTTCAGGAAACTAATCTGCGGGAGCACAGCTCATAAAAGATTGGCCTGCCGGAGGATGAGGCTCTGCTTATTACAGAAAAGCTTCTGAGACAGTCACAGCTGAAAAGATTACACACTTCCACAGGAAATTAAATTTGATGTAATATAGTGAAAGAATGACAAAATGGAAAGGGCATATATAATGTATTTGTGATTATTAAGTGGTAGAAAAATGAAAAATGAAAACAATAAAGTGCATGTAATTTAGATATGGATACAAAATTCCCAATAGTTTTGCAAAAATTTGGCCCTCCAGTTTGCTTTGCCCTCTCTTGGTGGTGTTGTCTCAGTGTAGAAAATCATTAACGTCTTGTAAAATTATGTCAACTTTGGGGCATGTTAGATTGTAAAGCATTGAAAACAAATTTCAGAGCAGTCTTACGGAGTCCGGTTAGGCTGCAGTCTTCAGCAGAAGGTGCGTACGTGACACCAGACTGGGAGTGAGAGGCAAGAGCATCCTTCTTTGCTTCGTCGTTCTCCCACGTGGACGTGCAGCACTGAGAGGGGGGAAGCTTTCCCTCCCGGTCTGCTTGTGCCCCTCGCCGAGGCGCAGTGGGGTGCTCGATGGTGGGTGGAAGTCCCAGCCCCGTATTAGCCACCGGCCAGAGGCTGCAGCCCTGCTGGGGACCATTCAGGTGATGGATGTGCTGAAGAGATCTGTTGGTACCAAGGTCCTTGCTGCTCAGCCAAGGCGCAGGCAGGTGACGTGTCCCCTCTTCCTCCCCTTCCTCCCCTCCTCGGGGTCAGTGTAGGCGTCGCGGTGAGCCGGGCTCTCTCCTGGCCAGGTGCTTCACAGCAAAATGTAGGTTTTCTTTTAAAGGGGACAGTAATAACTTGCAACATTTTAATAATTTTTCCTATAAGATCTGGTTACCTGTGATCAGAAAGAATAAGCAGGACTCTGGCATATTTAACTTTATTAACCGTCATAAATCCTTTCCCTTTTGACTCTAATCAGCCCCTGGAGTCCTTTTAATGCTTTTGACATTGCACTGGCCTTTCATCACAGCACAATATACATTTTCCTGTAATGAGAAAACTGATGGCGAGAGCCTTATGTAAACCTGAGGTACTGGACACAGCAATGGGGATGTGCGACTGTCAGACGCTTGCTGCCGGTGAAAGGAGGAGAGGGAACTTATTCTGCCTGCCAGCACGGCTCTTCCCGTGGCGGAGAGCAGGAGAGGAGACCTGAAGGCACGGGTGCTTGCGGGGTCTCACGTGCACCCGCTAGCACCTGGGAATGGGGGACCAGCCACTTTCCTCTGGCCCAGACAGACAGAGGTGCTTTTGTGTCTTCTGCAGGGGCTGAACCCCTGTATGAGCAGTCCCATGTCCCTGGGGCTGGCCCAGCCGCCGAAGCTGCTGGCCAGGAGGAGGTTGCCTGCGGCACAGGGACCGGGCAAACCTGCTGGGATGGAGGCATGCGGTGAATGGATCTTTTCTGTGCCGGGGACAACGCTAAAAGGAAGGAGTGTTACCAGGTGGTCGAGGAGCAGGCACCTAAGCAACAAATGCCTTCTTCATAAAATAACCTCCTGGGTTATTGCCTTTCTGTCCAGCCTGTGCATAAAATCCTCCGGAAAGTGAGAGGGGAATTCCCCGGTTGGTAGTCTGTCTGTCTCTCTGCTGTCCAGGAATTCATGGGATGGAGAAGGCATCCCAAGAATCTGCCTTCGTGTGCAGGGAAGCTAAATTCCCTCTTGTTTTGCCGTGTACCCAAGTCAGCAGGTTTCTTCAGCAAATGCTTTAATTTTAAGCTTAACACTATGCAAATATTTAACTTTGGACAAAAAAACCTCAAGCTGGCTTCAGACCGTGGGCTGACTTCCAGCTGTTTCTGCAGGTACAGATCCAATGTTTACATACACGAATGGTTGTTTGTTTGTTTGTTTATTATGGTAATCTTTTTATAATGAACTTGGGTATTTGTGTACCCTGGTTTTGCTTTGAACATAAAAATCCATGTATTTGCAATGTGTGTACAGCCATTTTCAGACACGTTGACAAAAAAGCTTAGGTCTGCTGAAGATAATCACTGTAGGCTGAATCTTTAGATGACACAGAGTTGTACTGACTAATTTTTTCTCTAAGTGAAGTGCCCAAAGCTGTGCTCACCGTTGGAAGCCCACCTGCCTAGGTTATGAAAGAAAAGTGTGGAAAGATCTGGTGCCTGCAGCAGGAGCTTTATACTGTAATTTGGTTGTCCGGACAAATGGGTACAAAAGAATATTCAGAAGGAGTGTCAAGAGCGTTAGCAATAAATATGTTAACTAGGTTTCAAAAATCTACTTAAATGCTACCTTGATATATAATACTTTACTGTATCCACCTATATGTCGTACACGTATGCTTTCTCCAGCCCTCGTCTCAGCTGCTGCAGGCCTGCAAACAGCCTCTTATTAAAACGGAGAAGTCCGTAGTCTTGTGGACCTTCTATAATGTGCTCAGCGTGTGAGCTATTGACTTCACGACGAGAATAGCTATGTCAAATGTGTTTCATTTGCATGTGGCAAGACAGAAAAAGCAAACTCTGTGTGAAGACGAACAGACGAGAAAGACACCGAATGCCTTAAATACTAAGGGAGTTAATGCTATGCAGTGATTTTGCTTCTGTTATAGGAAGTGTAAGAACAGTATGCTTCCTGGCGTACATCACCATCTAAACTGCAAAGGTTTCAGTTCCATGGCAACACGAAGAGCCCGATTGTGCTGAAGGTGTGTGTGTTAATGCATTCAGAGCGAGGGGTTGGGAGCAAGCTGGGGGAAAATAAAACATACCGAACCTTTCCTGTTTATTTATTTTTTATATATAAAGTCAAGTCTTTGTTCTTAGAAAATCAGAACTGACATGAATACACCTGCCC
>NW_009629949.1:0-3913 GCF_000690535.1 Cariama cristata
ATAAAATTATAACAACAGATTATTACTAAAAATAAAGCTAACTTGATATCAAGTCTAATCACAGCACAAAATCTACTTTTCACACTGGAAAATGGAGACCCCATTGTGTGATGCTGTGAGCACAGACTGTCTACTTCTCAGAATTTATTTTTTTTTCAGAATCCTCTTTAAAAGGGCCAAACACTTCACGTACAGTCAACACATTGAAGAACAAGTTTGCACCGTCAAACTTCTACTTTCTTTTCCCTAAACAAAAGCCATGTGTGCATAAACAAAGCAAAGTAGAATCAGGCCCACCGCTATCCATATGCGGTTTTCATTCCTGCAGACCAGTCCTCTCCTGCTGCTTTTCCACTAAGTTCTGGCATATAACTCATTGTTGGAACATAGCAAGGCCAAACACACAAAACTGAAAGCAGAAATGTCTCTTTAAAGGTGACATTTTGAGACGCTGAGAAACAGAGAGGCATGAAAAATTACTTAATGGATAATGTGTTACTGTCATCACTAACAAACAAGTTCTCTGAGCACACCCTGAAACTAAGGGATTAGCTGGGAGGAAGGCAAGGAGGAGAGGCATTGCATTGAGTCCTCTTGACTTTAAAAGATGGCTTACCACTGGAGACAGTCTAATTGGAAGACAAACTGTGAAAACAGGTAACTGGAAACAAGATTGTTATCCTTGATCTCAGTAGTACTTTGCTCATTGGCTACTGTCACAGTGCAATATACCAGCTGCAACTCTGTTGACACACAAAACATGCCAAGAAGATTAGGAAGTAAATACTCTATTTGGAGCGGAGACAAAAGGTCAAACTTCACCAACTGCAAAAGCAAATGTTAAAAAAAAAACAAAACACACACACACCAAAAAAACCCTCTGCAATAACTAAGTACAGTTCTAGGGACATGCAGAATCTGCCAATTCACAAATAGGAAATGAGGGAATTGCCCCCATAGCTGAGGTGAACAAAGTATAGTAGAGCCATAGGGGAAAGGTGGGACTGGGTCTGTTATGGGCGATAGGGATACAGAAAGACCAGCACTACTGAAGAGTGAAAATACAGAGGAAACATGGCATAAAAGGCAGGAACTGTCTGTTCCTGTTGCCGATGGATCTCAAATACATAACATTCCACTCTGTGAGCCTCGAATTCAAGAATATATGAAATTCAGGGAAAATCTGGAAGTAACAACAGAAACAAATTACAGAAATGTCTTGGAAGTTTAAAAAAAAAAAAAAAAACACGCAACAAACAAACCATGAGCCATCCTAAGAAATAATTAAGGCCTCAAAAGCAACACTATTAGAGTTTAAAAGTTTTTAAGGCCTACCACTTTAAGTACTTGTTTGGATCAGGGTGGAGGGAAAGTCAGGAGGGATGAATCGGGCACAAATCATACACTTAATAACCAGGGGCAACAAAGAAAAACTAAATCGAAAACGGCAGCTATGTCAGTAAAGTTTTCAGAAGAGACTTGGACTAAGGTCTGGACCGGTTTGCTGAAAGAAAGGAGGAGTAATCTTACCAACTGGTACTTAGTCAGATTGGGGAAAAATTATACACAAAACAAAATTATTTGTAGGAACAGTTCTGTTCTGGCACAAGGATGGATCAAATTATTTAATAAATTTAAAACAAAATTTAAAAAAAACCTTCTAATTCCCTCCAATGATTATTACATACACAACTAAAATAATTCTGCTGTTTATGTCAAATTATCTGGAGTGCTGTGTCCCAGATAACACATCAGCCATAAACTAACATAAAAATCAAATTGCCAAGCTGCTCTATGGGTGCATTTTAAACATGTTCACAGAAATCAGAGGGTCTTGTTCTGCTATCTTCCTTTAATCATCCATACGCCCAAGGATAATATCCACCCTCAATACTGCTTTCATGACTTACTGGTGCTTATAATGAACTACCAGGGATGCCTCATCTTCTAAGTAGAGAAGCAAAATATTCTCTCTCAGGGAACACTGAATTATCATTATGCAAGTCTTCTTTTCTGTCTTTTTGTTTAATAGAACTAGAAAGAGACGATTCATTCTAAGTACAGACAGCAAGGTTTCTGCAGGCTCACGCCTGCAACATTTCCCCATAGAAGCAGCTGTACCACAAGCCAGCAGCATGCCTTACACCCCCCCGCAGCCAGACACACCTATGCACGTGCTGTATGAAGCCATTCCATGTCATCACCGAGCTCCACGATGACCGAAGCCTACACAGAGCTAGTATGTGTCAGGGAGCAATACTATTCTGTGGCTTAAATACTCACAGTCAATAATTACATAATCTTATCAATATAAATGCACTCTCTGTCTTTTGAAGTGTTGACAAATCTTTTAACGTTGACATAAATTGTAACTTTTCATTACTCGCAGTATTTAGTCTTTTGCACAACTCTTAACTAGATATACTTAAAATCAATTCCAATTAAAGATCTTTCCGTTTTTCCGTAGTCCAAGTCTCATATAACACATGCACTCACCTGAGTCACCTAAAACCTGCCAGCTCTCCATTCAGGTGCAAATCATTTTGTATATTTCAACTACCTCCAGTGACACAAAAAATTAGACAATTTCTGTTTCTCATACTGTCAACTTGGGCTTTTCACTTCTCCTCCCCCTGCCAGTTCCTCTACTTCCCTTCTGCTCTCTGCTTTCTCCAACAGCTGCTCCATACACTTCACTCCAGGAAAACACTGGTCCAATGCAACAAGCAGCTCTGACCTAGTGAGGACTCCTCAGTTTGACTGCCAGCTGTGGTCCCAAGAGAGGGTCCCCCATTTTCTCCACTCCAGCACAGCACTTACATGTTGCATTTTGCTGTAGAAGAATCCAGGAAGCTCCTTATACTGAAAGAGTCAGGGGACCTTTGAAAAGAAACTGGAAACCAACAAAAGGATGTAGCCTACTGCCTATCAGTTCTTCGTGGACTACAAAGCAGTATTTTGTAGTCAAAATATTCTTAGAGTAACTGTTCTTAGTTGTAGTAATTTCCCAGACCATTTCATCTTTGATTTCCCAAGTACATTCCCAGTGTCGCAGCATCTATATTATAAGAAGTAATGAGGAATATAAATTAACAAAATTCATTCATGGAAATAACGCCCCAGTAACACTTTCTATGTCCAGCATCACAAGACCTAAATACGGAAACAAACTTGCTTTTAAATATTGAAAGTGGTTTTGAAAACAAAACCGATTTGCTTTGAGAGACAGTCCACCTTATCAAAGAATGAATATTTGCATCTGTAGCTGTGCACAGAGCTCTAGAAGTGAACCCCCTCTGAAGCCAGGTGGCATCCCAGGAAAATGCAAGAACACATGGCAAGTGTCCCAATGATGTTAATACCAACCAGATGCTAGAATAAGTGTGCACAACTGGGGCCATCACTCTGAGAACAGAGCTAGAGGGGCAAGGGAAATTACAGTCAGCAAGAAAAAAGATCTGATTTAGAATAAACACCTTTTCTTTACCAACAGGTTAGAAAGTTGCATCTTGGAACGTCAGAGCACTGATAATCGCATCTGGCAAGGGTAATAAGACAGTGGTCCTGGGCCCAGTTCGTTTTACTCAATGCAGATTTACCCACTTATGGACAGACAGTATTTTGATCTTCAAGACAGGGGAAGAAGTATGTAAAACATGTTGTTTCCTCAAATATTCCAAATCAAAGCTTTACAACTAGCTAGCGAGCAAGAACCTTTAGAACTAGGCAAACACACACATACAAAACCAACTTACCAAAAAAGTATCCGCAAAATGTTTGCGACCAGTAACACTAGGCAGACGTAGGTGGAAAAGCCCTCTGCATTCTGTGTCCGCCGGATGTCTCTGTACTGGGGAATGTAGGGCACCACGCCGCCGAACACCATGGCCCCCGCAGCACCCCACGACACCAG
>NW_009629949.1:3944-4177 GCF_000690535.1 Cariama cristata
TTGGTACCGCCAGCCACTCCAAGCCACCCTCCTCCATGACGAGGGGGAACGGGGAAGCTGCTCCGGGGATGGTCACGCTGAGGGATCGCTTTCCGCTGCGGTTCTCCGGGGGAGGTCGGCTTTAGCCACGCACGGGCTCCTGGATGGGATGCGGCACCATGACTGCGCCCTCTCTCACAGGGCCAGGGCCTGATGAAAGGGACGGGACGTGAGCCCGGCTCTGCCGCGGGCTT
>NW_009629950.1:0-213 GCF_000690535.1 Cariama cristata
CTGCGCGGGGGCCGGGGCTGCAGCATCCCGGGCAAGGCAGCTTCTCCCCGGGCTGGAGGGGGGACCTTACACCCCACGCAGTCCCGGCCCGGCCACGGACAAGGCCTGAGGGCAGCCGTCCCCCCCTCAGTGCACCGCACGGGGGGAAGCAAACACCACTGGAGGCTACAGCACCCCTCACTCCACTCCAGCTGCCCCCACAACCCCCGCAGC
>NW_009629950.1:421-2894 GCF_000690535.1 Cariama cristata
TGCTAAGGGACTGCAAGGGCAGAGGCAAGGGAGCCAGATACGATGGGCAGACTAGGGGCACAGGCTGGGGGAGAAGGGGATGTAGGGTGGGAAAAAGGGGGGGGTAGAGAAGGTGGGTCAGGATGCAGGTCTGCAGGAGCTAGATGGGGAATTTGCCCCGTGGCACTGCTGGCCACAGGTGTGTGACTCACTCCCCACCTGACTGTCTGCCCCAGATAGGTAAATCAGGCTGTGAGAGCCAGCACCCCCCCCCGGGAGCCCCCCACCCAGCCAGCCAGGCTCTCCAGGCATGTCGCAACAAGGGGGACCAGCCCCCAGCCCTGCTCACTGACCCCCCAGCCTTACCTGACTTGACGGAGCAGTGGATGTGCGCCTTGGACTCGTAGTAGACCCAGTCGAAGCCAGCCTCCACGGCCAGGCGAGCCAGCATGCCGTACTTGTTGCGGTCCCGGTCCGAGGTCGTGATGTCCACGGCTCGGCCCTCGTAATGCAGTGACTCCTCCGAGTGGTGCCCGTCCTCGTCCCAGCCCTCCGTCACCCGCAGCTTCACCCCTGGCCACTGATTCATGACGGAGATGGCCAGGGAGTTCAAGCGGTCCTTGCAGCGCTGCAGGGCAGAGGGGCAGATTCAGTAGAAGCCTTTTGGAGGGGGAAGTTAGCTGCCTGGTTGGCAGGTCATATCCCACCGTGCTTCCACGAAGCCTCTCTGGGTCCTCAGACACTTTGGGAGCTGGTCCAGCAGAGGAAGATCTGAGAACATGAGGTGCCTTGTCCAGCCCATGCCCTCCAGACTCCCCACAGTGCCCAATATCCCACCATTTGACACAGCATCTCCCAAGGGTGTGCACCCCAACAGGGTACCCATCTCCTCCTCCATCTCTCCCTCAGTCCCTGGCTCATTGGAAAGCCTGCTGGGCAGCACAGCCTGGGCTGGGGTGAAACACCCTCTCTGCTCACAGGACACCTGCCCTGCGCTAGCACTGCCCCAGGGGCTCCAGCTGACAGGAGGAGGATTTGGGAGCTGAGACCCTACTGCATCCTGGCTGGGAGGATCCCCCAGGGTCCCCAGCACTGTCCCCAGGCACAAATGAAACAACCTGCCCAGGCCTCAGCACAGCTCTGCTTGATATCACTCTGCAAGTCCTGAGGCACAAGGACGCAGCGCTGGGCAGCCTCATTGCTTCATCCAGCCTCTGCTCACATGGGAAATGCCAAACCTGCCCAAGAGCTCCATTGCGCTGGAGCAGAAATGATGTGGGATAAAGCCCCCTCCACCTCTCCCTGCCACGAGGGCTGAAAAGCCAAGGTTGAGGAACAGCATCAGAACCCCAAAGCCCCAGATCTGGTGGCCACAGAGGTCACACAATCAAGGCAACTGCCCTGTCTTGTCCCCCCCTGCCGTGGTCCTCCCCAGCAAGCAGAGGGATGTCAACCACAAACGCCCGCCCCGCAGCCCTCCCAGCCTCGCCTTGCGCTGCCAGCTTCAGCTGCATCTCAGGGAGGAACCAAGCCCCTGGACGCTTGGCTTGCAGAAGCACAGCCCGCACTTCTGGTCCCTCCCCCTGATGCGAAAGGGATGGAGGAGAACTAGAAAAGTTGTAGGAAAAGCAATACAGGAGCTTCTACACAAAATGAGGTGAATGGACTAGGACTATGCAGACTGGAAGGGAGATGCTGGGCAGACCCAGAGAGCACTAGACAATCAGGACAGAGCATTCCCGGTGATGCATGAGGCCAGCCCTGGGAAGCACTAAATGAAATGACTGGGCAGCAGCCTAAAAACCAGCCACCACGGAGGACATTTTCACGTGATGCCCAGCTCAGCACTGGAACTCCCCACCATGGGATGTTGTGGGTTGTGAGATACAGTCAGGATGAGCATGAGCCAGGGCTATAAAACCCGATGCTGGCTACACCTCTGGGCTCAGAAATGCCCCAGCACTGCTTTCGCAGCAAGCTGCCCTCCAAAAATGTGGGGCCTCACCCCGTCTCCAAGCACTTGCTCCCATCCCGGGTAAGTGAGCGCTGCTGCTCTCGGAGAAACCCACTTGCACTTGGCAGGGTCTGGGCTGTGGGAAGGGCAGTGCCAGGCAGGCTGTTGCCCTACATGGGGTGGGGGAGCACCTCTGCCCTCGTCCCACGGCTCCCTGGGTGTGGGGAGATAAGCCAGGAAGGTGTTGGACAAACAGTTGCCAGGTGAGGGGAGGAGGAGGAGGGAGGGGAGCGACTTTTGTCCCTGACTAACACCACCCCGGTGCCACTCGGCACATGGCACCAGCAGCTCCCAAGATCCCTGACTTCACAGGGACCCCACAGAGAAGGGCAGCAAGGGGCTTCAAGGGCTGGAGGCAGGCAGGGCATCCCTGATGCCCCTCTGCATCTCCCAGCCATCACTCCAGGCATCCCCTTGCCGCTCCCACACCAGCATCTCGTTCTGGGCACCCCTCCTGCCCTCACTGCCAGTCCTTCTGTC
>NW_009629950.1:2915-3151 GCF_000690535.1 Cariama cristata
CCAAACCTTCCAACCCCTCCCCCCTAGAGGGGGACACCACCTGCCACCAGTCCCTGGGGCAGGGCCACCCTTTCCTAGCGGGACCCACCCGGGCTTGGCCTTGTCCCCTGCATGTGCCTTTCCCAGCGCATCCCCAGCCCAAGGGTCCCACCTTCCCCTCCCTGCCCGGGGGCAGCACCCAGCTCCCTGCCCGGCTGGGTGCACAGCGGAGCACCGGAGCACCCCGGCCCCGGGCT
>NW_009629951.1:0-254 GCF_000690535.1 Cariama cristata
ACGGCTAGGAGATCGCCCAGGTGCCAGCCAGAGCAAGCCCTGCCTGGGGCTGAGCCAGCGAGCACGGTGCAGGAGCTGTGGGTGGGAGGGCACCAGGTGAACCTCCCTTTCCCATAAACCAGCACCCAGGGAAGGGGCATCGCTTGGAAACCCCTCAACATGGCAGTGCTCACCCCGGCCACATCAGTTGGGACAGGGCCTGGAGGTCCCTGCTCAGCCGTGGCGTGATGGGGACAAGGAGGAGGCATGTGCAT
>NW_009629951.1:929-1232 GCF_000690535.1 Cariama cristata
GAAAACTCCCCCCGTGCGTCCCCCCGAGCCCTGTCCCACCGCGGCCATGAGGCCGGATGGCTGCCTGCAAAACATCCCTGTGGTCTGAAGGCCGGGAGCAGCCCGTGCTGCCTCATTAAGGCAGGGTAAATGTGTAACAAGCCCTTGGCCGGGCTGGGGCGGTTGGAGCTGCATGGCTCCTCTTGCGTATCTGGCATGCCGGGAGTTGGGGACACGGTGGCTCTGTCCTGGCAGGAGCCACGCAGCAGGGGCAGGAGGGAGAAGAAAGGTCTATCTTGTGGCCGGGCATGCTGGGGTGACTTC
>NW_009629952.1:0-224 GCF_000690535.1 Cariama cristata
CTGACAGCATCCCCTCCGCCGAATGAGACCAACCTGGGAGCCTGCACTGAGATGCAAAGCAGGGGCTGGGCACCACGACCTGGGCCAGCTGCTCGTCCCAGACACCTGCACCCCGACAGGGCGCTGGGGTGCTTGGCCTGCACCCCCTGTTGAGCGGTGCCCTCCGGGGCAGCTCTGACCAGGAGCCACTGCACCACGCCGGCTGGCCTCCCCGTGGGACCCCA
>NW_009629952.1:337-715 GCF_000690535.1 Cariama cristata
GATCTGGCCCTGCTCCCAGCAGGAAAAGCCCCTCTTGGGGCTGAGTTTCGGGGCATTTCTGCCCCAGACGGGCTGGGGAAAAGGTTCTTTCCCTGCCATGATAAAGCCTTTTCTGGAGAAGGTGCTGGGCGTTGCACCCCTCTCCTTTCCAGAGACCTCTGGCAACGGGGTCCCCACCGAGCCGTGGGGATGTCCTGGCATCACCGGGGCTGACGTACCGGGTGATGGCACGGCTGGGATGTCACTCGCTGTCCCCTGCATGCGATGGAGATGTTTTCCCTAAATAGGGACCGTCCCCAGCGTCCCCCGACTCCGGCGGGGGCCCAGCCCTGCTCTCGGGCGGGGGATGCCCGGGGCCCCCTGCCACGTCCCCCGGCC
>NW_009629953.1:0-280 GCF_000690535.1 Cariama cristata
CCCCCCCGTGCCCCCGCCCCCCCGGCCGGTGTCAGGCAGAATAGCCACTTTCTGCGTGGGGAGAAGGATCAGTGCCAGCACCGAGGGGCTGGTGGGTGCTGGGGAGTAGAGCATCACCTTACCAGCGTAGGGGGGCAGCTAGGGGTGGAGAACCTGACCACCAAGAGGTCCCGGTCAATGGTGAGGACAGACCAGCTCCCCTGGGGGGCATCTGGGGAGGAGAGGGGTCAGACTTGCAAGCGTGACCCCGTCCCATGCGCTGGCATGACCTCACCGGCCT
>NW_009629954.1:0-993 GCF_000690535.1 Cariama cristata
AAAGCCCCCGTGGGCATCACCCCTTGGACCTGGCGGCACAGCAGAGCACAGCAAGGGGCCGAGCGGTGCTGCGGGTGTCAGCAGCTGCCAGCACTGCCGTGCTCGTGGATGTGGCCGTGGACTCACCCAGCGCCCGGGTGACACGCATCAGCACTTCGCCCAGCTTCATCCTGATGACGGCGGCCGTGGTGTCCTCTGTGCCCTCCACCGGGCACCTGTACCGTGCCAGTAGGACGGGCAGGATCTGCTCCGGGTACTCGCTGGAGAGCAGGGCAACGCCTGGGGGGAGAGCGAGAGGAAAGCGCAGGTCAGGGCCAGGCACGAGGACGGCACGTGCCACCACCCTTGGCAGAGGAACCACCGACAGCTGTGCCGCTCCGGCACCCTCGCGCCAGCCATCACCCAGGGGAGCCCCTGCACCGCGGCACACCCCACAGCCCCTCCACACAAATTTGCAGCACCAGGGCAGGTCAGCGCCACGTCTGGTCGGGCGCCAAGCTGAAAAATAAATGATTTAGCAGTTGGCAGCAGGTGCCCACTAATTGCTGCTGGTTGATGTTCATCGACCGAGTGTTGACTTGGCATGCCGGCTGCAGGGCTCGCCCTGGGCTGGCCCTGCGTCGGGGCAGCCGGGTACCGCAGGTGATGCTCAGGCACAGTGTCTGGTTGCTGCTCCCAGCTCCCGGCCATCGGGCACACGCTGCTGGTCTGTCCTCAACCTGCCGGGGCTCCACAGAGCCCCTGGGTGTGCCCGGAGCCAGAGCCCGAGTGTGCCACACCTGCCCCGTCTCCCTGGGGACGAAGAGGTCAGACCCTGGACACGGGACGTGTGCCGGGCTACGCCATGGGGCTGCACCGGCTTTGCCATCCCTTTAGAGATGCGGGCTGGGGGCAAGCGCCGGGCAGGGCTCTGGCAGCGCCGGGCTCCCCAGGCACCTCTCGGATGGGGAAAGGCAGCTGCTCTCCAGGGAAAGGGCGCGCGGCAGAGGCTGG
>NW_009629955.1:0-587 GCF_000690535.1 Cariama cristata
GTCACCCCGGCGTGATGGTGTGGAGTCAAGAGCAGTTCCCCCCAAGCAAGGGCAGCTACGAGCTCCGGCACCGCCGCCGGCACCCAGCCCTGAGCTGCCCTGCCTGCTCCCCAGCCGGGCAAGGTGGTCACCCCCGGGTGGTGGCGGCTGATGGTAACCTGCTCCGAAATGGAAAACTTTTAATAGTGTTTAAATTGTTTTTAAGCAAGGCCTAATTGGAATCATACACCTGGGCATCGTGCTCGTTTCCGAGCAATAATTGGCCTCATAAAGCAGCAGGCAGGGAGGGCGGCGTGGTCGGGCTGCGGCGAGCAGGATGTCGGGAGTGGGACGCTGGGAGCAGGGTGCTGGGAGCAGGGTGCTGCCTGAGGTGGGGTGGTTCTGCCAATCCACCGGGCTTGGCAGCCCCCAGCTGGGAGCCCTACCAGGCTCTGAGCTCCGGCAAGCTCACATCAAGTTATCCTGGAAGAACAAGGCTCTTGCCCATGAGGACTATGGCTTTTCCAGGAGGGATTTCAGGGCTGGCTCTGTGGGGAGCCTGGCTCTGGGGCACCCAGTGCCCGATTTGCACGGTCTCGGCAGCACAC
>NW_009629955.1:713-927 GCF_000690535.1 Cariama cristata
GGCTGGGGATGCCCGATGGTGCTGGCTGGGCTGTCAGAGACAAACAAGGTGCTGCGGAGAAAATGGCTTTTGAAAAAAATAGGAGAAAAATCCTGGTTTAAATCAATTATCTGCCTTGGAGGCAATAGGCTTGGAAATATCCTGCTGAGAACACCGGCAGGTTTCAGTGCCAGGTAGCGGGGACAGCCAAGGAAGCAGAGCCCGAGGCCAGGAT
>NW_009629956.1:0-11535 GCF_000690535.1 Cariama cristata
ATGATTCTATAATTCTATGATTCTATCTCTTTCTGGTACACTTTGGAAATTTACCTGCCAAATACCTTTCGGGCAAAGGTAAGTGTGAAATAGAGTAACAATAATTTGTTCACCAGGAAATATGAAGAGAAATGCTTTTGAATTTGCAAACTAAATAAATGTATTTCAATGAATTAGTTATTGAAATAAAAGTATTATTTTTTATAAAATATTCTATTAATTTTTTTAAAAATCTCAATCACTTTGCCAATGTTGTACATGGAAATGTTAAAGTCATGAAATATTTGTTTGGTGTTTTTAACAAATCCATTTAACAAATCAAGGAGGAGAGGAGAATGATATAATCTCAGTAGTGCTGGGGAATAGAAAAAGGCATGCAAAAATCCAAGTGCTTAAGTTATTTTTTATATTAATATTGTTAAATTAGCACGAACCTGTGTTCAGACCTGTCATTTGATTTAAAAGTGATTTATTTTGTTAATCTGTTTCTGATTCAAACAGAGAAACAAACAAAAAACTGGTTCTGCCAAAACGAATGGAAGGGTTTGGATCCATATAGTTATACCGGTTTATAATCAGACACTAGATTACAATGGTGCAAATTTCCTGTATAAAGGAGCTCTTTTATGGATTTGTCGAACTATGAGTTGCAGGCTGCGATATCTCAGCTGTCATGATATGAGGTCTTTTAACAATCTGATTTATGTCTGTCTTTCAAGATTAGTGATCTGCCAAAATTATCTCAGCAAAGAACCTAGGGCTTTTCAGAGACCCAGGGATATTAGTGACCTTCTAACACCGCTCCCTGCCCCTTCTCTTTATTTCCAACAGAATACAGAGAAACTTCTTTTCATAGGAGACCACCAAGTTTGATAGCAGGTAAATAACTTCCAAAAAATGCCCCAGTTGTGTCAAAAGGTGTATTACAAACTGACCACATTTATTAGTTAACTAATAAACACAGTATCTAGAGTAGAGATACAGTGCTTGAAGCCCTCCAGCTCATTTTGAAGTATAGTGCAACTTCAGAAAATGTTTCCATTTTATTATAGTTCATAACTACTATGATATTCTTATTACAGAGAATTGAACTTAAGACTCATGAAAGCTGCCAGATTTACAGTACTGGAAATGATAAACTTTCAGTGTAATACAGAGAAGAGCTGGAGTGAAGAAAGAGTCAAACGCAATACTGTCTTCCCAGAAGGATGTGTCTCTGCTTCTTACTCTTGCATCCAGAGGGAGTACTTCAGCACTGGGGCAACATGCCCTCCACTGCTTTACAGTGACCACAGCAGACTGAATTGCTTTGCATTTCATGGATATGAGAAGAACGGTCATGTGTACCCAGTTTCTAGTTTCTCTTTCAAAACGGCCAAAGATAAAAAATGGGGGAAATTACATATAATTTCTGAACTTTGTCCAGATTCTTTCAGCAACACTCTACTGATTTGTATTTGTTCCAATCCACCAAGGCTACATCTAAATCAGTGTGATAATATGGACTCCTTCCCTTGAACAATTATCTTCAATTACAGTCACACCTCAGAAAAAGTGCAGAGAGAATTTCAAAGATAGATAACAAAAATGAGCAGACACTTCTCTACGTAAAGGGAGAAGTATTTATAAGGCACTCATGGTAGAAAAATGTAAAATAAGTAAGAACAGAAAACAGAAAGTACATCACCAGAAATCTCATAACCTATTTTCAGTTAATTCTTCACTCACTATCTTAAATTAGCATCTTTGTCTATGAATACAAATATCATACTAGGCTAAACTCAGAAGTGGTATTCAAGATCTTTAAGTCTTTACAAACTCTTATACAGAGCACAACAAACACTGGAAAAGGTAACAGCAATGTGACTTGTAACAAAGTTTATTTTCAAAATACCATGATTTTGGTGAGTGTCTGAGTTAGAATTTACAGACTTCAGTTGGTTGATGTTAGACTGACAATACAAGTTATACCAACTTTCCCACTTATTTAAACTGATGTTTCACTTTATCCCAATGAGGTTATCTGTGTAAGGATGAATGTGGTTAGGAGAAACAGAACTGTGTCAACAAATGACCATAGGTGTCAAGGTTAGAAACTTTTTTAATCCCAGTCTTAAGAATGTCTCTGCTGATTCTTTTTTTGTTTCACAAGAAAACGTATTTTGGAAACATCCATGTAAGTTAGTGACAACTAGGCATGTGACTGAATTGGGAGCTAGAGTTGAGTTTAAAGAAGCTCCTTTTTCTCTGTGTTTATGCATTGTGGTGAAATTTTGATCCATGACTTCAACTTTTTCCTCTTATTTCTCTGTTCTTCTGTCAAAAAGATGCCAGATATGAAGAACTGATCAATTTCCACCGTACATATATATATGAAAATGAAAGACAGAACAATTATTGTTCTGGGAGAAAATAGAACAGTCTATTGTATGGCCTGTTGTATGTCTGAAACAGAAGGTATATGATGATGGTGTCAGTAGAATCATGCAACCTCTAAGTTGTAACAGTTTTTCAGTAAACTACCAGGAGTGAACTAGATTGTAGAATCCTACAAGTATTACTTGTTGCATGGATATATACTTATATATAATGGATAAATTTATTTATTTATTTATATATAATGAAAAATTTACAATAAGGAATAAAAAATTTGGAAAAGCTCTGTGGAATAGAAGTTTTAAGTTACTTATTTTGGAATGGAACAGCAGTAATCTCACTATATAAATTACCTTTGAATTTTCACTACAATGCCTGTTTCCAATGATTCATTTGGAAGTATTCTGGATGCTTCATATTCTATTTAAATTCTATGTCATGCTTAAAATGAGATCTGGAGGGAAGGTGGCAAAGAAGAACCTTTAAATAGCCATATGGAAATACATATGTACCCAGCGGCAAATAGAGGTACAAGATGATACAGGCTGTTTGGAGCACAGGAAAAAATGGGAGTCTGGGGAACAGAACAGCACATGTATCTGATATCATTAAGCAGACATCTCTGTATACATGACGAGTGTTTATATTCCTGACAGTGGACCTGTAGTTGAAACAGAATTGTTCAGAAACAGAGAGACTGTGAGATCAGATTTGTTGGGAGCAGACAAACAGCAGTATAAGACTGTGCTAACAGGTGAATATCATTCTTATATATATGTATAGTTTAATGCTACCATAATTACTGCAGAGTTAAGAAACTATGTATGGTGGCTGTGGCATATAATTTAAAAAGAGAAAATACAAGATGGTGACATAGATTGCATCTCATAATGTTGATTTCTTCCTGGTTAACCAGGTAGGTAAAAGATGACGGAAACATAGCCTTAATCTTTCTTTTTAGTTCAATCTTTTTTTATTTTGGTTAATTACTGCTTCAGTGTATGTGTTGTATACCATTTCTATTGCAGTTGTTTTCTGTGCTGTGATCTTGGATTGGTGCAGTTCTACAAAGACGTGTTCTATAGTACTAAAATGCAGGTTTTAAACCACTGCCCCTGTGAAACGAGCTTCCTAATGCAACTGTTTGGAAGCAAGCACTCCAACGTTACTGGAGCAGCAGGAGTTGCAATCTTGCAAACATATTTTTAGCATTTCCTCTCAAGGAACTCAGGGACCTTGCTGTTCCCATAGCCTGAGCATCATCCTTGTGTGCAATATGTGGCACAGGTCAATAAAGATGACCTGTTCTCCTTACCCTACACAGAAACAAATGGACCAGATCTGAAACTGACATCATTTACTGCAGTTCCTTCCATAATAAATGTTTCACTGAAGTCACACCACTTTTAAGTTATCTGAAGATCAGGTTTAATCTGGTGTTAGACTCTATAGAATCTACCTTCAGTGTTAGTTAAATACAGCCCTTACTAGAGACCAGAAGAAAGTTTATTCATAACCTCTTCTGAGTTTTAGAGCCTATAATCTTACGTAAAGATAAATACGAGGGTGATTTTTATCTCCCACATTCATTTAATTAAACATCATTCATAAACAGCCATCATTAATACTAAATCACCATTAAAAATCTCTGTAACATTAAATTAACCTTTGTTTCTACATTTTTCCTTTTCTGTCATATTTGATAAATCTTGCAAGAAGATTAATAGATATGATTTAACTAGACATAAACAGCCATATGCAAAGTAAAAAAGAAAGTACAATTTCTTGGTATATGATTCAGAAAAGAGTCAGTATTACAAATAAAATGCAGTTGCAAAGGCATGCTGATTTTAAGATGTATGTTGAACTTCTTACGGCATGTTATTTCTGTTATGTTCAAATAATGGAATGTTATGACAAATTCTAGTTCAAATCAAGCCAAATCCCTCAATGTTTAACTATGGATCATTTAATCTGATTTTCTATATACCTCTGACCTATTAATTCTGTGTCAATCATATTATCCTTCATCATTGATCATTGATTATCATTGATCATCTTTAACCTTCAAGATGGAAATTAGTCACAATTTTAAAAGTTAATTTCCCCACTTTCATCTTCTAGTTGCTGCTTCTTGCTGTGGTTCTGACTAAGCAAAAGAGTGTCCTGTTATGCACTATGCTTTCTTGACAGGTTTACAAATTGCAGATTTATTGTCACATTTATCAATTGTCACATTTATCAATTTTTTTTGATAAAGTAGTTCACCTAAACTCTTACTGGTGAGGCCACATCTGGAGTCCTGTGTCCAGTTCTGGGCTCCCCAGTTCAGGAAAGACAAGGAACTACGGGAGAAAGTCCAGTGGAGGGCAATGAAGATGATGAGGGGACTGGAGCATCTCTCTTAAGAGGAAAGGCTGAGGGAACTGGGTCTGTTCAGCCTGGAGGAGAGAAGACTGAGAGGGGATCTGATCAATGCTTATAAATACCTTAAGGACGGGTGTCAAGAGGATGGGGCCAGATTCTTTTCAGTGGTGCCCAGAGACAGGTTAAGGGGCAACAGGCACAAACTGGAACTTAGAAAGTTCCATCTGTATATGATTAAGAACTTCAGTACTTTGACGATGGCAGAGCACTGGAACAGACTGCCCAGAGAGGTTGTGGAATCATAGAATCACAGAATCAATCGTGGCCGGCTAGGTAGTTTTTCATCCAACGAAGGGTATTCCTGTCCAGGCCATGAGCTGCCAGTTTCTCCAGGAGGATGCCATGGGAGACAGTGTCAAAGGCCTTGCTGAAGTCCAGGTAGACCACATCTACAGCCTTTCCCTCATCCACCAAGCGAGTCACCTGGTCATAGAAGGAGATCAGGTTGGTCAAGTAGGACCTGCCTTTCATGAACCCATGCTGGCTAGTCCTGATCCCCTGATTGTCCTTCACATGCCTTGTGATCTCACTCAGGATGATTTGCTCCATCACCTTCCCTGGTACCGAGGTCAGGCTGACAGGCCTGTAGTTTCCCGGATCCTCCTTCCGGCCCTTCTTGTAGATGGGGAACCTCCTTCTCTGGAGATACTCAAAACCTGCCTGGACATGATGTTGTGCAAGTTGCTGTAGGTGAACCTGCTTTGGTAGGTGGTTGGACTGGATGATCTCCAGACGTCCCTTCCAACCCCGACCATCCTGTGAGTCTGTGATTCTGTGATTATATAAGTGCAATCAATCCTTTATATAACTTAGTTAAGATTGCAAAGTTTAGCATGCTATTACTTATTTACAGAGAATCTGTTTCATCAAGGAATCTCTCAGCCTCAAGGAACAACCTTAAGAGGTGTCCCTGTTCAAGGAGAGACCCTAGTGTGCAGCCCACTGCCGTGCAGGAGAGCTTGATGGGCCTTGGGCTATCCACTGTTTATGGAGTAAGATGATTGACTTACAGTCATATTTCATACTAGCTGTATTTTGGGCGATGGATGCTCAACTAGCCCTGAGCTGTTCCGCAAGACTTATAGCCCTTAACTATTACGTTGTCATCTGTCTCCCCAGAATCCAGCTTAAGCCAGATGCAGTCATCACGATCACCACTGGTGGCTATTGCTCAAGCAGAAAAGGAGGGAGTTGGGGGGAGCACATCATCACAACATGAAATAAATGTATTGAATGTTGGTGCATCCAGTGATGATTTTCCAACAACAAACATAAGTTTTTGATTAGCAAATTCACAAGTCATTTAACATGTGATCTATAAATACTGTTTTTTTAAAAATCATCTCCTTATCTGATATGAATCAAATGCCACAGCAAAGTCTACAAGTATTACATATACACAGCTACTCTTATCAACCAAATTTGTAATCTTATCAAATAATGAAATCTAAACTATTTGAGAAAACTTATTTTCCATAAAACCACATTGATTGGAATGAATTACAGTCCCCTCTTTCTGATTTGCTATTAACGGAAAATCATATTGACTTTTCCATTATATTGTCTGAGTTTGATGTTTGGGTAACTGGCCTGTAATTACTAGGTCTATTTGACTCGTCCTTTATGAATATCAGTACTACAGTAACACACTTTCAGAACTCTAGGTTTTCCTGGAATTTAAAGTTTTCTTAAAAGTGGCTATTTATTTCTTTGTTATTTATTTCACTCATCTACTCAAATATTCCTAGATCCAATTTATCTTAGTATGCAGAGTTTAAATATTTTTATTCCAGATAGATTATGAAGCTGGTAATCAGCCTCAGGAGATACAGGCCTCTCATTCTCTGCAGTAATGATGTTGAACTAATATTTATTTTGTTATTTCCTTGTATTTGTTATTTTTATTTCATGGCTTTGAGTTCTACTGCACACTGTCACTGAATCAGGATGGTTCCGCAATGAGGGTTATGATTTTTCTTGATAGTGACCTCCATGTTTTCTAAATACTGCTTTAATTAATAATTTTCTTTTAATACCTTTTCTTGCCATCAATTTCATATGGAAAGTTCATGTTTATGTTTGTGTGTATGCTCATTCAATGGTAAATAACATAATAATCACAAAATTTTTGTTGTCCAGTGGAATTTTCTGATTCCTGAATATTTTTACCAAGTCTTGCAAATGCTTAACTAGGAAGCGACATTTTTGAAAATAACTTGAAAAGAAGATTTTTTTTTAATATTATTTTTTCCTTTTATATTTGGTGTGTGTTACTTTCTCATGGGGAAAGAAACTTTTTGTAGGAGTAATCAGCAGGTAATAATAAACATTCTGATGCTGTCAGACCTAGGAAGGGCATGCCATGTGACTTGCAAGTGTTTTTCTCATTTCTATATATTTTTATTCAGGGAACTTGTTCAAATTATGATGAGGAAATACGGATGTAAAACTTCAACACATTCAATTGCGTCTAAACTCAGAAACTATAAATGAACTGTTCACCTCTAAAAGCTCTTGTAATTATCTCCTTCTCTTGAAAGAAGGGTAATTTATCTCATGTTTGTAAAATGGAAACACTGCACAAACATGCAGTTACTATAACAACAACTACATCACAAATTCATACCCTGATTTACCCTAGTAAGGTGCTTATTAACCGCCTTCCATTATAGTAGACTGGGGTTTATGATTGTATTTTCAAATGCCTGGAATGTGTAGCTGTTCACAGACCATGCATGAGGCTATGCAAGGTCACTGTTTCAGCATATGAAAGAGAATAAGTAAGACTCTTTCTCCACTTTCTTTCACTGTTTGCTGCAAAGAGAACTTCCTGCCTCACCATCCTCCCTTTTTCATGTCGTTGACCCCTTGCCATGTTAGAATCCATTAACAAAGTTGTGTTTTCCACTGTGTTTGATAGCCCGTTTGTTGCACTGATTATACCTCTTACTTTAGCTGGTTGAGTGCTTTCTGTGTTATAAAGCTTTTTTTTCTGCATTGACCCCTTGCAACAATCCTGTAATTCTCTCGTACCTGCACAGGTGGGCTGTAGGGCTATTTTACCCAGGCCATTCCAATCATATCCTTCTCTTTGCTGCATGGTGTCTCCTTCATGTTGCTGCTGTCTCCATTTTCACCTCTCAGACTTCTCATGAACCTGCTTTCCATCTCCCTAAGTCATTGTAGTTTAGGTAAGAGAAAGGATGGCTGATTAGTGCAGAGAGAAAGAAGCTGTCCTGGCAAGGAGAAGGGCTTTAACTAGAGAAGACTATCGCAATCCACCATAAAATACCCTATCTCAGGCACTTGCAGTATAAGGAGCAGCAGCTCTGATATTCTTTTTCCTCTGTGATTCTCTTCTAGATGTAGCCCATTTTCATGAATGACAGATTAGGTTCAGCATCTGCATCTAATGCATAGAGTAACTCCCCTGGAGTGCAGGGGAGCCAAGCGTTTGAGACAAGACTTCTTGTGAGACAGTCTGAGGTAGGAATCAGAAGTAAACATGGGAACTTTTATTTCTTTGTTTTTCTCATCTCACCTAGAAAGATTTTTCTTATTTTTGAAGATTTAATCTGAGCTTTTTTAAGCTAAGTTTATATGAGTATAGGGAAAAGTTTAATCTTACTTCGAAAGGATATTGGCTCAACAGGACAGTAAATGCAGTAACTCAGACGATACTCTAAAGAGCAGTGCTGCTCACTCTTGATCCTAGCACACTGAGAAGAGAAAAGAATGTGGTCCGGAAAGACCTGCCGAGTTCTGTTTTCACTCAATCTGTCATCTATAATCATTTGCCATTCCCAGAGTCCAATCTTGCTTCTCACTTCCACCTACTTACCTAACCCCCCCCCCCCCCCACATGCTATGATATTCCTTCCCCTCTGACACGATGTTTGTCTCTTCACAGCCCACCCTCTCGTTTTCTACTATTTGGTCTCCTATTCTTCTCTCAAGCATTCTAATATATATTTAGTTTTGTGTTTTAATACTCCAATTGTGTTGATTTCCTGGTGTACTCAGATTACTGTTCCCTAAAACAGGAGTCCTCGAATAGAGGTGACTTGTAGTATGCCACAAGAAAATGATACAGCCTTTCAAGAGCCAGACGTGACCAGGCTTCAGTTAAGCACTAAAGACTGAGAGGTACTACATAAATCTTCTCCACTCTGTCTTGAATAGGAATTCTCAGAAAATCTCTACCTACACATTCCTTGTATGCAACCCAATTCCTTGTTTTTCTTTTTACTTCCCCCAAAGGACAGGAAATCTACACCTAAGATGTAATACTAACAGTAATAGTTGACAGTAATAACAAGCAGTATAATAATTTGAAGTGTGAATCAGTTCTGGGCAAACACAAGTAGTTTGTCATGTTTTTTAGACACGCTTTCTGGAGGAGGATTAAATCTTGGGATCTAGAGTGTTATCCACACTCTGTTACCATTTCTATAATAACTCAAACAAGCATTTTGATTTTAGTGTACTTAGTAGAAAGAAGTTCTCGATCTCCACTGTAGTTAAAGGCTAGAATTACACAGAATCACAGAATCGATTAGGTTGGAAGAGACCTCTGGGATCATGGAGTCCAACCTGTGCACTAATACCACCATGTCAACTAGACCATGGCACTAAGTGCCACCTCCAGTCTTTTCTCAAACACCTCCAGGGATGGTGACTCCACCACCTCCTTGGGCAGACCATTCCAATGTCTAACCACCCTTCCTGTGAGGAAATGCCTCTTCATTTCTAGCCTGAACTTCCCCTGGTGCAGTTTCAGACTATGTCCTCTTGTCCTGTCAGTAGTTGCCTGGGAGAAGAGACCGACCCCCACCTCACTACACCCTCCTTTCAGGTCGTTGTAGAGAGCAATAAGGTCTCCTCTCAACCTCCTTTTCTCCAGGCTAAACACCCCCAGCTCCCTCAGCCGCTCCCCACCAGACTTGTGCTCCAGACCCTACACCACCTTCACTGCCGTTCTCTGGACTCACTCCAGAACCTCAATGTCTTTCTTGAGTTGAGGAGCCCAAAACTGAGCACTGTACTTGAGGTGTGGCCTCACTAGTGCCAAGCACAGGGGGAAAATCACTGCCCAGGTCCTGTTGGCCACACTATTCGTGATACAAGCCAGAATGCCTTTGGCCTTCTTGGCCACCTGGGCCATCTTCCAAGTGGGTCACCTTGTCATAAAAGGAAACCAGATTGGTCAGGCATGATCTTCCTTTCATAAATCCATGTTGGCTGGCCCTGACCTCCTGATTTTCCTACATGTGCTGTGTAATGGCACTCAAGATGACCTCTTCCATAACCTTGACCAGAACAAAGGTCAGGCTGACAGGCCTGTCATTCCCTGGATCATCTTTGTAACTCTTCTTGTAGATGGACCTTACATTTGACAACTTCCAGTCTGCTGGAACTTCTCCAGTTAACCAGGACTGCTGGTGAATGATTGCAAGAGGCTTGGCAAGTTCTTTTGTCAGTTCCGTCATTACTCTGGGATGCATCTTATCAGGGTCCATAGACTTGTGGGTGTCTAACTGGCACACCAAATCACTAGCCATCTCCTCCTGGATTATGGTGGCTTCTCACTCAGTTCCCAGTCCTTAACTTCCAGATCTGGGGGTTGGGTGTCCTGAGGACAATCGGTCTTGGTATTGAAGACTGAGGCAAAGAAGACGTTGAGCACTTCTGTTTTTACCTCATCCCCTGTCACTGCACTACCCTCTGCATTCAGCAAATGATGGAAACTCTCCTTGACTCTCCTTTTGCTGCCAACGTATTTACAGAAACTTTTTTAGTCATCTTTAACTGCAGGGCCTAGTATGAAAGGTTCGGAAAAGTGAAGTCAATGCTACAAGCACGCCTCCCCTTTAAGTGATGAACTCATCTAAATTACCAAAAGGCCACTCACACCACCACTCACACAAGCTCTACCTAGCAGTGTGACAGACCTTGGCAAATCCAAAAGGCTCAAGCCTTTTACTTAGAGGTTCAAATCTTCTCCCTAGCTTCCTCCCTTACCCATGACACAACCCATCCTCCTAACCCTCCTCACTATATCCTTATCCTGTGCTATCCCAAGTCTATTTGCTGTAGCCTTTCTTACATTAGTAGAACGAAATGTCCTAAGCTATACACAAGCTCAAAAAAGCCCAGATATTGTTGGCCTCTTTGGGCTCTTACAACCTGTTGCAGATGGAGAAAAGCTCTTTATCAAAGAACTCATCCTTCCATCCACTTCCACCCCATTTCTCTTCATCATAACCCTGACACTAGCCCTCCTTCTAACAATTACAATCTGAATTCTTCTCCTTCTCCCATTCCCTCTCACCAACCTAAACCTAGACCTCCTATTCCTTCTAGCCATATCAACCCTAGCAGTATACTCAATCCTATGATCAGGATGAGCCTCAAACGCAAAATATGCCCTAATTGGCACACTACAAGTAGTAGCACAAACCATCTCCTACGAGGTAACACTAGCCATTATACTTCTATCAGTAGTCATACTAAGTGGAAACTACACCCTAAACACCCTTGCCATCACCCAAGAACCTCTATACCTGGTTGTCCTGGTTTAGACTAAAACAGGGCTGTTTCTCCTTTTAGGAGTTTTTTCTTTCAGTTAAGTCCCTTCTAAGTAACTGCACTTTCTGAAAGCACAGCTACATATTTTTCAGACAGTGGCTACCTTCAGACTTGTTAATACTCGATGTTTATAGTTGCTACTGA